>NW_022196681.1:0-255793 GCF_008641045.1 Pistacia vera | reverse complement strand
CAGGGTTTGCAAATCAGCGCACAGTTAACACGTCAGGATGGTCAACTATTATACAGCATGCTGTTTGAGAACAACACTCAGATTCCCCTTGATGGGTTCATGATTCAGTTTAATAAGAATACATTTGGTCTTGCAACTGTTGGACCCCTTCAGGTAGTTAATACATTTGTGGTATAAAGTAGATTGGTTCATGTATCATGGGGCTTTAATTTCTTGTATTTCAGGTTCCGTAATCGCAATCGGGGACTTCGGCCAGGACGTTGTTTCCTCTGGTATTATTCCAGAGTATGTCTGCTGGTGCTCCCAGCTCGCTTCTGCGGGTTGCTGTGAAAAATAATCAACAGCCAGTGTGGTACTTCAACGACAAGATCTCTGTTCATGTGTTTTTCAATGAGGATGGGAGAATGGAGAGAGGAAGCTTTCTTGGTCCGGCCCACTACACAGCAGTCAAAAAAGTATTGAGATATCCTCGAGGCACAAAGGATCGTATGCTTGTCTATTAGCATGTTGATTACTTTGAGTTAATTAGCTTGTCTATATAAAAGATTAGTATTACAATACAACCTGAAATATAAGATTAATCAATAAATAAAATAATTCAATAAAAGGATTTATTAATATTTTTCTGGATAAAATGCCACCGCTTGATGCTTATTCTTCACCAGCACCCATGACCCACAACTCACTCTCACTGTCTCACAAGTCACACCACACAGCTGCCGCAAAGCAGCAAACCGTCATCAACCCTTCCCACTTCCGCAAAGCCCAATCACCTCATGGACCCTCACCCCTTCCTTCCCAGCGCCTCCACCTTCGAGCGAATCCCCTATGGCCACCCAACCTACCTTCCTTTCCAAAATAACACTTTAAACTAAAATCATCAGCCACCGAAATCAGAACCAACAAATGAAAAAAGTATGAAAGAAATCTTGAAATTCAATAGCAGGGATGAAAATCATTGGGGGCTGTACTCGGTGAGGGGCTACGCTGGAAGTGGGGAGGTGTGAGATGGTGGTTAATTCGCGAATAATCTCTTCCCTTACCCACTGATTTCTTCTTCCCCCACCAAAACTACGTCGTTTCAATCAGGTTTTTTTTCTTTTGTAATAATTTACGAATTATACGCGAATTATACGGATGTTCCAATAATTCGTGAATAATTCAGCAGTCATTTAAAAAGTGCGTAAATACGCGTATTTACTAACTAGGCATGGTAGTAACAAAATTATAGTATCATTGTTAGCTACTAGTTTAAATATATAGCTAGTATGTGTGTATTATCTATAAATTATTTGAACTTGTAGCAAATAAAGAATGTGAAAATTAATTTGTTACAATTCTTATAGTATGCAGCTATAGATATTCTAATTCATACCGTGAGTAATTATATTTTTATTACTTATGAATTAAATAGTTATAGTCATAGTGTTAATTACACCTAAGGTCAATAATAAATTAGAACGTTCAGCTAATAGCTAACTTAAAAGAACTTTTCAACAAGTTAAGAGTGTGGGCCTTTTTAAAATAAAATTTCATTTTTAAAGGATCTTCGAGGTTTTTGTTTTTTTATGATGATTTAAAACTAACATTTCAAGAAATATAGATGATTTTAGGTGTAAGATATGAGATATTATAAAAATTAGTAATGTTACATATTTGTATATATGGACTTGTATGTATGTTTTAGATGATGATAACGTTAATAATACTATTAATATTTGAGAATGACAACATTTGTTTATTGTTAATTATATATAAAAAATGCAAGAAAATAGAAAAAAACAAATTAAATCATATGAAATATAGTTAAAATTATAGGAGATATGATACAAATTAAATTATATAAAATACAGCAAAATTACCTTTTTTTTTTTAAAAAAAATTCATTGTTTAAGTTGGGGATTTATTTGCAAGTTCATTTTATGAACAAGAAATAAAGAATTCATTACGGAGCTTAGCAATGGTAGGATTTAAGTGACTCTCGCCTCCTTGTGATTTAATAAATTATTCTCAAGATATCAATTGCAATTGATTCAAACCACTTGTGATTTAATTCACAATATCTTTACGTATTGTTTATAATAAGAATATAAGTTTGCTTATAAAAATTGAACTTAATTGAATCACATGAGACTATGACTAGCTTGTGTAAAAACCCCATTATGTAGAGATGATTTATCTTATTCATCATTTATAATTCAAATTATTTATCTTAAATATGTATAATTTAATTTTCTTCATCATAATTTATGTAATTTATCTTTTAAATGTAAACAATTTAATAAATAATTTATATACATCATAAATTATAAGATTAATTAATAAGATAATTTGTTTAACCTTAGTTATGGTTGATCTTATTATTATTTAAATAGTTGAAGCCCATAGAGTTTATTATTATTTAATTAGGTCAAGTCCATTGACTTAGGGGTGAGCATAAAATTAGGATAGAATCAGAACCAACAGATAGACAGAAAATCAATTTCAGTTCCTACCCGGAACCGGCCTACATACGGTAAGTTTCGGTTCCCATTTTGTGGAACCAGTTGGTTTTAGTTCCAGTTCTTATGTTGTAGGAACCAAGAATGGGAATCGGAACTTGGGTATGATACCCTGCTAGGAACTGGGGTAAAAAGGTATTCTTAAAGAATGGGGGGTTATCTGTAATTTTTATTTTTACAAACCAAAAGTCAGAATACATTAAAAAAAATCTNATGTGCTCCTGTTTTGTCTCACCACTTCCCTCCCAGAAGCTTTAAACTCGAATTCTTCTAAAACGTCCTCAGCATCAAGGAGAACATCCTTAAGCTTCCCAAGCCAGTCACGCAGCTGATGATCGTGTGCCTGCTTTTTCTCAGCATCCAAGAGCACGGCTTTGATTCTGCTCAGGGTTCCCTCAAGGCTTTCTAAATCACTTTCAAGATTCCACAACAAAGACACTTCCCGACCCACAAGAGAGCCTATCTGCTTCAGAACTTCAGTCGCAATATCAAACAGAATTGATTCTGCCATTTTCTCTCAGAAGAAACGAAGAGAGCGAGAATAAGCTAGTTGAAGATAATGGATGCTTAGTATGCACCTACTCAAGCTATACCGCTAACATAAAACCTCAAAAATACAGCATCCAAAGAATAAAAAATTCGTTCCAGTGCTGAAGTTGGTATGAGAATCTCAACTCTAGCGATACTGCTAACATAAAACATCAAAAAGTCAGCATCAAGGAATAAAAAATTTGTTTCAGCGCTGGAGTAGGTATGAGAATGGGACTCTTGAACATATAAAATTTTATTAACTGCCAGTAGCGACTTAAATATTAATTTTTGAAACTCAATGTCTCAATCCATGTGATGAACCACGCCATTGACCATCGGCATTTATCTCCACAGCTGTATCAAAGGGAAGACTCTGATTCTCCAGCTCTATAACCAATTCTGGACTGTTGTTTAACTAACACCATCTACGTTGAATACAATACAATTCACATTGTGCTCTACAAGTTTTCTTATTGCTGTTTATCAGAACCTTAGCTTCAAGTTTAATATGTAAAACTCAGTGTACAATGTACACACCAAGCGGACAGATACAATGACAATGAGAAGATCGTCCATCAAGGGTTGGTCACAGGGGAGACCAAGTAGTGGCTTGGCAACCATCTGTCTCCACTCCCCAAGCCTATGATCACTTGTATATATAAATTTTGCTCTCGAGTTATGTTGACGTTGAAGAAAGGTTCAAGACGAGGTATCTAGGGGGCACCTATTGTAGCCAAAATGCCTGAGAAGATACAGCCACCTCCTCCTTATAAAGTATCCTGCCTTGACCTTGAGGAACTGTAATTATCACCAGAGTCGGGCACGAAACGTCATATTGCTCCGATCTTAAAGATAGAATTGAGGAGAGAAGGAGTATGCCGTTTCCATTGAACGATAATTATTGACGTTGAAAGTGGTCGAGTTTGTCGTATTTACACGTCATTTTATTTTATTATACAAAATAATATTAATATACGTAGTTAATTCACCACATTTTAAGTATAGCTTTTTATTGTATTTCCTGACGAAAATACTAACCTCTACTGCTCTACAGATATTAAATAACGATATTAAAAAAATAATCTCCACTAATTTTATGTGCTTAATTGATAATCACACACAGCAAATGTGATCCTAGAGATACTTTTGATAATGAAAAGAGAATGTACTTTCTGCTATTACATAGTTTATCAATTCGGTTTTGTTAATCAAGATATATATGTTAAACTAAATTATTAATTAATTAAGCTTTAATGCACATTGCAAATCCTCTAACTCATATTTAATCAACTTAATGGTGTTGTTCAATAAATTAAGCGAGGAAATAATTATCCTAAAATACTAAAACTTGTGACTAAAGACACATTTTTGTCCTTGATATATTATATAATTACATAATTGCCCCAGATCCAATAAATAACTATACTGCCTTTTAGGGGTGTTTAAAAGCGGTTAACCGCTTTTTTGAACCGAACCAGTTTTTCGGTTCGGGAAAATTCTCGAACCGAAACCGAACCGGTTTGGAGGGAAAACCGGGTTTTCAGTTAACTGGTTTTCCCTTTTTTTTATAAAACTTATTTTTTTATTTTTTCCTAAATTAAATTGTAAATATAAATAATACATATCCAAATAAAAATTAGACATTTATATATATCCATTGACCACTACTAACAATACATTAAAAATATTATTATTTTTTATTTAATATATAATATTTATTTTTATTTAATATATATATATTTTATAAAACCGGTTTCGGTTAACCGCTTTTTATTTTTTCCCGAACAGGTAACCGAACCAGAAATTCGGTTTTTTGAATTTTTCGAACCGTAACCGAACCGTTTTTTCTGTTAATCGGTTTTTGCATTTTTTTGAACACCCTTACTGCCTTTGATATATTTAAATAATTATAGAATTGCCCTCCGTATATAACTTTTTTATTTTTAGTTTTTGATGTTTTTAATTGCTGTATGTATACTGAATTATCGGTTTGTGATATTAGTGTATACAAACTGATCTTGTCCATCAGTTTGTTTAAGGCATGTTTGGTTTGCCTGTATTGAAGGATTTCGGCAGTATGATGAGATCCATAATTTTGTTGACTTCCATTAATTTGCTTTGTGTTTCAGTTGTATTTGTTTGATTAGAAGTATGTTTTACTTGGAGCTAGAGCTGGTTTTGTATGAACAAATTCTGATTTTGACAAAAAAAAAATTAATAAATTAATTAAAGAATGAAATAATAATTAAACATTTTAGTGATAGGAATATATTCCAGAGGAGAAGAAAGGAGTTGCAACACTTTTCTTAGGGCAATTTGGAACATAATAGTAGAATTGAAATGACAATTTTGCCCCCTCTTAAAATTAGTTGTTGCTGCATGGAATATGACCATTGCTCTGGAGTTCAACAGTTAATCTTCCACCATGTAATAAGGAAAAAAAAAAATTCTTGAGTTATTAACTATGAGTTGTAGAATTCTTCACCACTAAATCTGTGTCACCATGTGAAAAATGCCGAAATTTCCCATCAACATTTTGGCTTCCTAAATTTATGAATGCAGACTCACCTTTTCCATTGAATTGCAAGTCGCATAAATCATGCCACTTTAAATGTCCAATAAAAACTATACTCCCGGAAATCCTCTAAGAAACCCCTTGACCATAAAACTTTCATGTATTGAACAGCAACATCTTCTAGCTCTTCAGTTTTATCAGAGGTTTTAAGAAGCCCAAGTGCCATCCATATTGTGCCACGTAACCCTGTCATAATTAATCCTTCGGAAACAAGCAAAGATAAGTAAACATCGCTTCATGGGAGATGTAAATGATCATAGCTCAATTTCAATGCTGGTAAGATGTCTTCATTATCTTGATCCACCTGCCGATGTGTCATTTCTCTTATTTTCAACCACTCACGTTCGTCCGTGTTTGCATAAAGTAAGCTCCCTAAAGATCTCACAGCCAATGGAACTCCTTTACATTTTCTTACAATTTCCTTCCCAATTTCAATGAGCCTGGAAAATCTTTCCCTTCTCCATCTTTGAACGCATACTTCTTAAATAATAACAAGGATTCCTCAGTGGAAAGCCCTTGCAAAAAATGGGAGGGACCGGTGCTCATTATTTCTGCAACTCTATTACTTCGTGTGCTCACAATATTTTACTTCCATTGACCCCATTTAGCATAATTTTCTCAGATCCATCCATTTCTGGGGCTTCTCATTCCAGACATCATCCATGACAAGCAAAAACTTTTTATCTGTCAAAATTTCCTGCAAACGCTTGCGAATTTCACCTCCTTCTAACTTACTACAATCATCATTTGTTGCAGATTTAATATTTCTTTCATCAATCTTGTGACATCGAAATCATCTGACACGCATGTCCACATCTTTAATGGAAAGAAATCATATACCCTTTCATCATTGTAAACCATTTGAGTAAGATGGTTTTACCCAAACCCCCAATTCCAACTATTGGAATGACAGAGACTCCCTCTCCTTTGGTTGTTTTGCATTAAAATGCTTATAATCTTCTCTTATCATCCTCCCTTCCAATACCATAAGGAGCTCCCAGGAAGGGATCAGTGATCTCCCTCTCCTTGGAATTACATGCCCATCTTCAGCAGGAGTACTCTCACTAAGTAAATCTCTCCTATCACCTGCGATCTTATCTAGCCTTTCTCTAATCTCCTTGATTTTATGACTAATTTCATATCGAAACCAACAGATTTAGAGCTTGAAAAGCATTGACATACCTTTCTAAATGTGCTCCTGTTTTGTCTCACCACTTCCTCCCAGAAGCTTTAAACTCGAATTCTTCTAAAACGTCCTCAGCATCAAGGGAACACCTTAAGCTTCCCAGCCAGTCACGCAGCTGATGATCGTGTGCCTGCTTTTTCTCAGCATCCAGAACGGCTTTGATTCTGCTCAGGGTTCCCTCAAGGCTTTCTAAATCACTTTCAAGATTCCACAACAAAGACACTTCCCGACCCACAGAGAGCCTATCTGCTTTCATAACTTTCCGTCCATGAAGAAGAGGCCTCTTAAACTGCCACCAAAAAAGAAATTATGCATGAAATTGGGCAAGGAGAGGAATGGAGGCGAAAACATGTCTTTGGAGAGTATTCGTGAGGCTGTAAAGCAAAATAACAAAAGGAAAAGATGTAATGAGCTGTCAGAGGAACGACAGGATGTTGCAAGCATTTCTTGTCAGCAAGATGGGTGTAAAAGATCAGAAGCTTCAAGTAGATCTTATTCTGAACACTTTTTAGAAGCATCAGATGGAGAGGACGTAACACTTGCTTGCTTTCTTCGTAATGAGTTGAAGAAGAGAAAGCTTAAATCTGCTGAAGCTGGTTCCTCCTCTGAGTCATTGTTGCTTTCCAAATCTGTAGATAAACACAGCAATGAAGATCAAATGCCAGCCAACATGCAAAATGGTAAAGCTGAGATCTACACCAACGGTGGAACTCTCCCATGGACCAGTGACGAAACTGATGAGCATTAATTTGGAAGGCGATGATGAAGCTGGCGAAATTATTCAAGCTTTGCTTAATAAAAGTAAAGAAGAGACGACCGTTGTTTGCTAAATGCATAATCCAAATAACATGTACAGGTGAGTTAGATCCGAGCCCTAATCTCATTCTAGATGCCATTTAACCTTATTGTGAGTTTTACAGGTAGTGTTATTATTCTTGCAAATTTATTGCAGTGAGAAGAAATGAAAAATTTATGGCCAAAAAAAAAAAGAAAAAAAAAGGGATCAATTTAGGGAAAAAATGCAAAAAAAAAAAAAATAGAGATATAGGTACAATTTTGTTGACAGAAAGAATGACGTTAGATTTCCAATATTTTGTATGTATGTACCAAATCAAATTTCATATATATATATATATATAAACACATCATTCGTGTATTTAGTGGAACTCTTGGGCACAAAATGCAAATATTAGAATGTTGTAGCTGTTAGACATATTACAAATTTGATGTTCTGCATTAGAATTTATTTTGTCCCCTCTTAGGTTAAACTCCACTAAGAAATTCTAACTACAACATAAATTACAAATTTTTGGCTTTTGAGACATTGGGTCAACTATTAAACATATTCCCAAAATAATCACCTTTTTTCCATCATTGCTTGTGAGAATAACCAAAATTAAATTCAATCTTCATGTTCTCAGTTTTGGATCAAATAAGAACCAAGTATAAAATCTATATTCAGTAAAGTTTACATAATTGCATTAATAATAAAATTAGTCATCACTAAATAAATATTAGTATAATTTTGAACTAATAATACTAATTATAATTACAAACAAAATGAGAATAGAAAAATAAACATAAACCATAATTATTCATTTTTTTAGAAAAAAAAAAACCTCGAAAATAGAAGGGAAATATATTAATAAAAAGTACAACAACATACACTTAAAAGTGGTTATTCAAAAGTTAAAATACAACAACATCCATGCATAACAAATAATAAAATACAACAAAATTGAAACAAAAGGAGCAACACACCACCCACTGAAAACAAACCAGCATTAACAAGAGAAGCTGGTATCACAATAAATGGCATTGCAAAAAACTTGCATTATTTAAATAAGACGAACCAGTGGAACATGAGCAATCTTCGACTCATCATTTCTGATGCTTTCAATTAGAGCAGGACAGTCTGTAATCTTCAATTCCTTGAGGGAAGTAAGGCGTTCTATCCCTTCTGGAAGAGATGACAATTTGTGGCATGATGTAATCTCAAGTTCTTCAAGTGACGTGAAATTTTGAAACCACTCTGATAGTGCTTCTAAGTTTTCACACCATTCAATCCGCATGTACTTCAGAGTGTCAGCAGATGCTTGAAGAAGAAGCTGAGGCAAATCCACCAATGAATTTAAATTAAAAATTATGAAACGTTTAAGACTCAGCTTCAACTCATGATCTTCTTCTTGCAATTCCATCTTCAAATTAATATTAGGGCAACTCCAAATTATTAACATCTCTAATTTTGTCAGGTATCTGATAGTATCTGGTAACGAGATCAGAGGACAGTTACGTACATACAAAGCTCGGAGGCTTTTCAGACCTTGAATCCCTTCACACAAACTTACTAGATATTTGCACTTACGTAAATGCAAATATTGAAGGGAACTCAAACATCCAATTCCTTTTTCTGTAAGAACCTCCTCTTGTGTGGTTATTTCCAAGTATCTAAGGCGGATCATCTTTTGTATGTTATTAGGCAACTTCTTAAGCTCATAACAATCCCTAAGGTTTAACATTTGCAAGTTCTGTAGCTCGCAAAAAGATTCAGGGATCTTCTTCAATGAATAATTCCAAGCTAGATCAAGGTACCTCAAATGTCTCAATGTACCAATAGAATCTGGCAACACTTCGAAAAGTATACTACACAAGTGTAGCAGCCGGAGGTACTTGAATTTGGATATATTTTCACTAATAAATGATCCAATGATACCCGCATCTCCGTATTTATCTGCTGCTGGAAAGACAATGCTTCGAACACTCCTTGAGTTATTAACTATGAGTTGTAGAAATTCTTCACCACATAACTCTGTGTCACCATGTGAAAAATGCCGAAATTTCCCATCAACATTTTGGCTTCCTAAATTTATGAATGCGGACTCACTTTTTGTCATTGATATTGCAAGATCATGCATAAGATCATGCACTTTAAATGTCCAATAAAAACTATACTCCCGGAAATCCTCTAAGAAACCCCTTGACCATAAAACTTTCATGTATTGAACAGCAACATCTTCTAGCTCTTCAGTTTTGTCAGAGGTTTTAAGAAGTCCAAGCGCTATCCAATATTGGGCTACATACTCACTGAGATAAGTATAATCCTTCGAAAACAAACAAAGATAAGTAAAACATCGCTTCATGGGAGATGGTAAATGATCATAGCTCAATTTCAATGCTGGTAAGATGTCTTCATTAACTTGATCCACCTGCCAGATGTCATTTTCTCTTATTTTCAACCACTCACGTTCGTCCGTGTTTGCATAAAGTAAGCTCCCTAAAGATCTCACAGCCAATGGAACTCCTTTACATTTTCTTACAATTTCCTTCCCAATTTCAATGAGCCTTGGAAAATCTTTCCCTTCTCCATCTTTGAACGCATACTTCTTTGAATAATAACAAGGATTCCTCATTGGAAAGACCTTGTAGAAAATGGGAGGGACCAGTGCTCATTATTTCTGCAACTCTATTACTTCGTGTGCTCACAATAATTTTACTTCCATTGACACCATTTAGCAATATTTTCTCAGATCCATCCATTTTGTGGGGCTTCTCATTCCAGACATCATCCATGACAAGCAAAAACTTTTTATCTGTCAAAATTTCCAGCAACCGCTTGCGAATTTCACCTCCTTCTAACTTACTACAATCATCATTTGTTGCAGATTTAATAATTTCTTTCATCAATCTTATAACATCGAAGTCATCTGACACGCATGTCCACATCTTTAATGAAAAGAAATCATTACCCTTTCATCATTGTAAACCATTTGAGTAAGAGTGGTTTTACCCAAACCCCCAATTCCAACTATTGAATGACAGAGACTCCCTCTCCTTTGGTTGGTTGCATTAAAATGCTTATAATCTTTCTTTATCATCCCCCTTCCAATAACATAAGGAGCTCCCAAGAAGGGATCAGTGATCTCCCTCTCCTTTGGAATTACATGCCCATCTTCAGCAGGAGTACCCTCGCTAAGAGTAAATCTCTCCTATCACCTGCATCTTATCTAGCCTTTCTCTAATCTCCTTGATTTTATGACTAATTTCATATCGAAAACCAACAGATTTAGAGCTTGAAAAGCATTGACATACCTTTCTAAATGTGCTCCTCTTTTGTCTCACCACTTCCCTCCGAAGCTTTAAACTCGAATTCTTCTAAAACGTCCTCAGCATCAAGGAGAACATCCTAAGCTTCCCAAGCCAGTCACGCAGCTGATGATGTGTGCCTGCTTTTTCCAGCATCCAAGCAACGGCTTGATTCTGCTCGGGTTCCTCAGGCTTTCTAAATCACTTTCAGATTCCACAACAAAGACACTTCCCGACCACAAGAAGCCTATCTCTTCAGAACTTCAGTCGCAATACAAACAGAATTGATTCTGCCATTTTCTCTCAGAAGAAACGAAGAGAGCGAGAATAAGCTGTTGAAGATAATGGATGCTTAGTATGCACCTACTCTAGCTATACCCTAACATAAAACCAAAAATACAGCATCCAAGGAATAAAAAATTCGCTCCAGTGCTGGTTTGGTATGAGAATCTCAACTCTAGCGATACTGCTAACATAAACATCAAAAGTTAGCATCAGGAATAAAAAATTTGTTTCACGCGTGGAGTAGGTATGAGAATGGGACTCTTGAACATATAAAATTTATTAACTGCTTGTAGCGACTTATATAATTTTTGAAACTCAATGTCTCAATCCATGTGATGAACCACGCCATTGACCATCGGCATTTATCTCCAAGCGATCAAGGCTGTATCAAGGGAAGACTCTGATTCTCCAGCCTATAGCCAATTCTGGACTGTTGTTTACTAACACCATCTACGTTGAATACAATACAATTCACATTGTGCTCTACAGTTTTCTTATTGCTGTTTATCAGAACCTTAGCTTCAAGTTTAATATGTAAAACTCAGTGTACAATGTACACACCAAGCGACAGATACAATGACAATGAGAAGATCGTCCATCAAGGGTTGGTCACAGGGGAGACCAAGTAGTGGCTTGGCAACCATCTGTCTCCACTCCCCAAGCCTATGATCACTTGTATATATAAATTTTGCTCTCGAGTTATGTTGACGTTAAGAAAGGTTCAGACGAGGTATCTAGGGCACCTATTGTAGCCAAAATGCCTGAGAGAATACGCCACCTCCTCCTTATAAAGTATCCTGCCTTGACCTTGAGGAACTGTAATTATCACCAGAGTCGGGCACGAAACGTCATATTGCTTCGATCTTAAAGATAGAATTGAGGAGAGAAGGAGTATGTCGTTTCCATTGAACGATAATTATGACGTTGAAAGTGGTCGAGTTTGTCGTATTTACACGTCATTTATTTTATTATACAAAATAATATTATATACGTAGTTAATTCACCACATTTTAAGTTAGCTTTTTATTGTATTTCCGGACGAAAATACTATCTCTACACAGAGTCATCTCAAGAACATTTGTGACCATAGGTAAGAGTTACTTTGGGAGCCTTCTAATTAATAAGCATATATTAAAAAAAATTTTTCAATTATTTTTCTGGCCTTTTGAGATACAAAATCACTAAGAGAGGTGAACAACAATCACAACTATGGGGTCAGTTTGGTAAGGGTTTTTGAGAGCATGTTTGGAGAAGCGTGAGTGGTGAAATAGGTAATTTCCAATGGCCGATTGGCCAGAAAAGGCTTGAAAGTCGCAGCCCAAAGATATCGGTGGCCGCGATTGACGGATAATGGATGAGGTATGATAGAGATTTTGGTGAGAGAGTTGAGGGGGAGATGGGGTGGTTTGGGAAGGCAACATGTCGGGTACATGCTGAAAAGGCTAGAAATGGCTGTCACGCGCGGTGGAGTTGGGTTATGGATTCGTAAAAATCAGTCAATCGGGACTATCGAGGCTGAAACACTTGGAAAATGATATGTGATGATTTTTGGTCAATTTTGGTGAGAAAATTGATCGGAATCAGCTCCAAATGGCTGGCCGGAAGAAGGGTGGAGATAATTTGTGTCAAAGTTGAATTTTGGGATGGATTGGGGTTGAGTAATTTGAGACATGTAAATAACTATTTAAGCCTTTGATTGTTAAAAGAAATTCAATGTTTAATTTAGGGGTCTAAATTAGAATATATGAAATTAGAGGTACAAATTTACTATTTTGTCAACTTTGGATGGGAATATATGTAAAAGTTTATAATAAATTTTGATCTTTTTTTTTTCTAGCCTGGATAAAAATCAACACCATTTTATTTTTTATATATAAAAAAAAATTATAAAAAATTTGTGCCTCACCTGCCTACCCCTTGAGCCGGGCCTGCCTCTACATATATTAAATAACGAGATTAAAAAAATAATTACGGTAAATATGGTTAAGATACCTATAGGCAAGGGACCAAACTAGCTACTAATCTCCAATAATTTTATGTGCTTAATTGATAATCACAATTTATTCACACACAGCAAATGTGATCCTAAAGATATTTTTGATATGGAATAGAGAATGTACTTTCTACTATTACAAAGTATCAATTCAGTTTTGTTAATCAAGATATATATGTTAAACTAAATTATTAATTAATTAAGCTTTAATGTACATTGCAAATCCAAGGCTGCATCCACTAACTCATATTTAATCAACTTAAATGTGTTGTTCAATCTCTTCAAATCCATATACTTGTAATTATTTGTACAGGTGTTAGTATATGTACATGTTAATATTGATAGATAAAATCAACGAATATTTAATTTTAAAGAAATTATATATATTCTTGTAAATAAAAATTTCGTAATTGTACAAATCTTTTCATAATTAGTAAAGAGTAAAAATACATTGAAATAGTTTTAAAAGAAAAATTTACCAACAAAAAAGAAATAAATTAAGGAAGGAAATAATTATCCTAAAATACTAAAACTTGTGACTAAAGACACCTTTTTGTCCTTGATATATTATATAATTACATAATTGCCCCAGATCCGGTAAATAACTATACTGCCCTTGATATATTTAAATAATTATAGAACTGCCCTCCGTATATAAATCCACTTTTTTTAATACAGTAGAACCTTTCTATAATGATACTCCATATATAAATAACCTTCATGTAGTCATAAAAAATTATGGTCATAACTTGGACCAGTTATAAATAAGAATAAATTTCACATTGTAATAAGTTATAGTTTTTCTAAGTCCCATCTTAAGGAATTTGTCTCTACATAGTAATAATTGTATGTATATTATAAAAAAAAAATTATGTCACATTAAATGTTTAAGATGAAATAAAATATCTATCTAAAGTTGTTTGAGACAATGATTTATGCTTTAGAGTTGTTATCATATCTTTTATCTTGTGAGTACGTAATAAGTCGCCAACATGGATACCGTTTTTGAAGCCAAAATATTTCTAACTTCATGTTTGGAGCTTCTTGGCACGAAACTTTTGGTATTTCAGTACTATATTCATCCTTAGGATTATCTCCTTCCTCTTCTTGTCTAATTCCAGTAATGATTTATTCTTCAGTTAAAGTATGCACGACTTGTTGCTCATTTGGATGATTAAGGCATATATTAATATCCATTTGATTAGTGTAATAAAGTTGTTGAATCTGATCACTCAATTTTGTAATGACTCTTTGATATTCATTTCCATACTATCCTAATGCTACTAAAACAATGAATTGAAATTAGAGCTGGACATTTGGGACCGGGTCCAAAACCTGGTCCTAGCAAGCTTGGTCCCAAAACTGAACCAGGCCTAAGGAGAAGGGCTTGGTTCCTCCACTAGGCCCTTATTCAAGGCCTAGTCCCAGGTCCGGGCCCAAATCCTTTTGGTTTATTTTTTTAGCCTCTTGGACAATTACTAAAACCCTCTATAAATTTTGAAATAAACAAAAATTATAGGGTTTAAAATAAAATTTTACAAAATTTAAGAAAAAAAGTTCATTTAATAACCGTTTGCTGGAAACCAACTGTCATTGGGGGGGTTTGTTCCACACCACTCAATCTCTCAATCTCTCTACTCTCTACTCCAAATCTCCAATCAAATTCTCATTCAATTTATATTTATATTTATAATTTATTCATATTATAATTTATTTATTTATACTATTCAATTTTTTTCTATTTTTCAATATCATCTCTTATTCATATTATTACTTAATTATTTATTATTTCATCATAAATTCATAATGGATTCCCAAAATGATGCATTCGGAGGATCATCCCCAAATAAGTTTTACGTTCCATCCACCGATGAAATGGAAGGGTTGAATCCATTTTCATCATTTACTCCAAAGGCAACAACTGCAATTCAACAATCACATTCGACTAGGACGAGGTGCAGCCAAACAAAAGTGAGCTGCGACTCAACAGGCACGGGCATGGCCCAACCCCCCTAACCTTCAAAGAGGGTTGTGCTCGATGTATAGCGACACTTCACCAAATCAAAACGGCCAAAGACAAATGGGGAGGGGGAAGAATTGTGTGGGGTATGTAATTTCCGTGGAACCATTATTGGAGCTGAGAAGGGGACTTCGATGATGCGACGACACTTGGAGAAGAAGCAACCCCAAATAATGCGGCTGTTTGGTACATCTTCAACCGGATCAGGTAGGCAAATTTAAACTCAACTTAATTTTAATCCACAATCTTGAACTCTCTCAATATGGCAATACAATGCATATGTTGCACAAGAGGAAATATCAAGGCTCATAGTTGCTACGGACTCTCCCATTTGTTTATCTAAAAAATCCTTATTTTATTCACATGATTAAAACTGCATTTTGTCCAACATATACCCTGTTAGTAGAAGTACAAGTAGAAGAGATATACTAAAACTTTATAACAAAATAAATAATAAACTTAAAAACGAATTTCAAAATTTTAGGAATATATTTATTGCCCTTACATCAGACATATAGGCTTGTAGATCAAAAACAAATTTTTTAACTATCACATACATTTCTTATATCATAGTTGGGGTTTACAACAAAAATTGATAGGTTTTAAACTATTATATGAAAAACATAGTGCTGACACTATTTATTTTACAATTCTTGAAGTTTTGCAAGAATATGTATTAATTGATAGAGTTGTAGTGCTAATGCTTGATAATGCAGCTGTTAACACCGCGTCAATCTCTTTTTTGAAAAGAGATTGGATCCGCATGGTGAAGGCAAATTTTTTCATCAAAGATGTGCTTGCCACATCATCAATTTGATTGTTAAAGCAGATTTATATGCTATACATTCGAAGATGGATAGGGTGTGCACGGCTATCAGATTTATTGTCGGTAGTAACAATAAAAGATGGCAGGAGTACGTCAAATATTGTAGACAAGAGGACCCACCGGTTCAACCTTTGAAGTTATGTATGGACAGCCTATCCGTTGGAACTCCACCTACTTGATGTTGGAAAAAACTTTGCCAACCGCAAGACAATTACAGATTTCATCAACCGGAAGAACCATCCAGAGGAAGTTGTCAGCTATGATGATTTGACGATTTGTGAACTTTTTTATTCATGTCTTAAATTTTTTTATGATTTCACTAATACATTAAGTGATATTTATTATCCGATACTAATTTAGCGTTAAATATTTTACTTCAAATTTCTAAAATTTTTGCTAAATATAGATATAATGACGTTTTAATGGAAATTGTTTTAAAGATGTAAGAAAAATACGAGAAATATTGGTTAGATGTTCCATTCTTATATGGATTAGGCCTTGTTGTAGATCCTAAGTTTAAATTACACATAGTTAATTGTATAATTACTGAGATAGGCTAGAATTTAGGACATGATTATACGTCTTATTTGACTGATTTTAAGCAAAAATTGGAAAACCTTTTTTCTTTATATCAGAACAAGTACAATGGAAGTGGAAGTGGAACATCCAGCAGAGACGATCAGGACCCTAATGGAGACTTCTATCAAGGATAGAGCATGTGGACGTATATGAAACATGGCGGAAGTAACAGCTTTAGCTCATACATACATGAACCAAATGAGTTGAATCGCTACCTACAAATAGACTTGTCCTACATGACGATGAAGGAGAAACGTGAGATGGATTTGCTTCAATAGTGGAACTAACATCAAAGTCGATTCCCCATTGTAGCCCAAATGGCACGTGACATTATATATGTGCCGGTTTCTACAATTGCATCCAAGTGAACATTTTCAACGAGTGGCCAGATTGTTGAAGACAGAAAATGCTCTTTAACCGATGAGATGATTGAACTGATAACATGTTTATGGGACTGGACTCATGCAAAGAGAAAACTACAACAACACACTGAAGAATCCTGAATTACTCGAACTCTTTAGGAACATATATTTTAATGATTTAAATATTGTTGACGATGAAGATGAATAATTTAAAAAAAATATTTAATTGTTTATTTGTGAAGCGTGAATGTGTCATTGTGTGAATATTACATTTATGTTAAAATTAGCCATTAATTAGTTTATTAATTTATTATTTTTTAAAATTAATTAAACTTTTAAAAACTTACTAATCTACCCTTGAAAATTACTAAACCCCCTTATAGAATTTCATTTTGCCCCTAAAATATAAAAAAAGATAGGGGGGAAAAAAAATTTTGCAAGCCCATAGGACCAATCCAGGTCCTGAAATTGCTCATGTCCTAGCCCACTTGGGATCGATCCTTGACCAACTCTAATTGAAATCCTAATACTACTAAAACATGAATTATAAAATAAGAAATCAAAACAATAATTTTTGAATAAAAATTCTTGTAACTACATCTCTATTAAGTTATAACCTTCTCATAGTAATAAATTTAGTTGGTCCCAACATTATGACTATAGAGAGGTTCTACTGTATAAGTGTTCGTTGCTAAAGTATCCTCCCAGGGCTAACTATTAAAACATCATCTCAGGTTTTGAAATAAATTAAATAGCCATGGACTTTATTGAAACAATTTAACACATATTGCTTAAAAGATAAGCTTATAGATAAGTCTATATCGCTTGAGTGATAAACTTATATGGCTAATTAGGCGAATAGTCATTTGGTAAAGATTTTCAAACTTTATAACTATTTAATTCATTCCAAACTTGAAATGATAATTCAATTAATTTTCCGTATCCTTCTCTCTCTCCCATCCTTCTTTCCTTCCGTTACTCTTCTTTTTTCTTCTCAACATTAACAAAATCAATTCACTTCTCACATTTATCTCTCATCAGGCAAGCTTTTCTTTTTTTTTTTTTTTTGGTTTTTGATGTTTTTAATTGCTATATGTATACTAAATTATTGGTTTATGATATTAGTGTATACAAACTGATCTTGTTTAATCGGATGGCCGTTTTATTCAATCGCATATGTTGCTTGTTTAATTGCTTGCATGTCTCTAACTCCATATGCATACTGATTGCGCTACTGTTATATTTATCAAATGATTGGGAACCTTGTTTTGTGCAATTAATAGGGCCTGGTTTTGGTGGTTAAATAGTGCCATGTTTTTAAGGCATGTTTGGTTTGCCTATATTGAAGAATTTCAGCAGTATGATGAGGTCCATAATTTTGTTGACTTCTATTATGCCTGAAACGGCAGGGCTGACGTGATGCCTTGTCAGCATGAGGTGGTTAGAACTTGGGAAGGTTTTGCAACCGTTCAGATGCAGCCACGTCACGTAATGGCAAAAGTGGCACGCCCCTGTCAGTGTAGTGGGTGAGTGCCATGTTAGCAGATGGTTGGAAATCGTCCACGTGTCCAAACCCTACATAAGTCAAGGAAATCACTTGGGTAGGTGAGCAATGGAACGCAGAAAAGGATTTGCACGGTACCCACCCACTTGCAGATTTAGTAATCATTACCTTGGTTTATCCCATGATAAATAGGGGCCTTCCCTCCCATTTGCGGGATCGGCTAATTTTACTCTAAAATAGCCCTCTCTCTCTCTCTCTTTTATTCTCTCTAAATGGTAACTCAGCTTGCTGAATGCGACCTGACCTCTACCCTCTTATTAATACAATAACAGTGGACGTAGGATTCACTTTTGAGCATTTGAACCACTTTAAACATTGTCTTTCACTCCTTATTTAACTAAATATTCACATATCACCTATGACGTCTAAGTTCGCTTAGCATTTTATACATGCAACCAATTATGACAATGAAGAGATCCCCCAGGAATAGGTGGACATTCCTCCCGAAGTGTCGCCTATCCGAAAAAATGTTATGGGGGGTATCCTTTCAAGCTCGCGGCTCGATCCAGCCGTCATGAGTTACCTGGAGAGATTCAATAATACTCTCCAAATAGTCAGCCATAGGTTGGACCGATTGGATTGGGTCATGCCACCCGAATCCAATGAGGCGATGCCACTGCCAAAAATGCCTGCAGGTCGTGCAAAAGCATGGAGAAGGGCGAAAGCCCATACCACGTGCACTGCAACGCGTCAAAGAAAGGGAAAGCAAGTGGCGCTTAATGGAGCAAAGGGCTCCGAAGGACCAACGAACACCAATCACGTCCCAGGAAAAATATCCATGGCATTGCGACTCAGCGACATGTCACAGCATGAGTCGTCCCGTGCCATATCGCACGAGCACTCCTACAAAAGTACAAAGTGGGGAGATTCCCAATATCACTAAAATGACGACTTCGATCGTCATCTCATAGGGGATTCCCATCGTCTGTGAGTCAGTTCATACCACCATAGAGGTTGGAAAGACTCCCTGAATCACTCAATGCCATCACACGGCTCTAACTAGCGTGTGTCGAGATTAGCCTGAGCTTCCTGCCGAGGTGAGGAAGAGTCCGATTTGTGGTCTCTCCTTAACCACAACCGTAAAGGTTGAACCCACGTTGTAGAAAGTAATCCCCAAGTATCGCCGCTGCCTTAGATAGAGGAACTACAACGAGCTCTGGATTAGCTCAAAGCTCAACAGAACGAGCAGGGGAAGGTCGCAGAGGTGTCTCCTTTTTCTCTAGTAGTGTTAGCTGCCCCTTTCCCATCGAGATTCAAAATGCCCCACATGCGAGCATTCGATGGGAACTCTGATCCGCAGTATCATCTGTACGAGTTCAACGACCTCATGAAACTCCACCAAGTCTCTGACTTGGCAAAATGCCATTGCTTGGCAGTAACCTTAACTGCCCATGCCAAGCAATGGCTTAGGTTGCTCCTGGCAAGATCGGTCAGCTTATGCCCTCAAATGAGCTTGACATTTCTGAGGCACTTCCAGGCGAACATGAAGTTCTCAATACTGCTAAGCTACCTAAGCAATATACTGTAAGAGAGTGATGAACCCATTGAGGAGGAAATCACCTTCTCCGAGAAGGACACGGTGCGATTGCATCATCCCCACGAAAATGCTCTCGTCATCGCACCTAAAATAGGTCGATGCGAGGTCCACAAAATGTTGGTGGACAATGGAAACGCCATGAACATCTTGTTCCAACGAGCTTTCGAGAAGATGAAGCTAGACGAGGCAGATTTGAAGCCTACCTCTATCTTTCTATATAGTTTCATCAGGGATCATTTGATTCCCAAATGGACGATCTCGCTCTAGGTCACGTTGGGAGAGACCAACGAGATGACCAAAATGACTGAGTTCTTAGTAGTGGACTGTCTATCCACTTTTAATGGCATCTTGGGACGACCTCTACTACGAAGCTTCAAAACAGTTACTTCAATCTACCATCTGAAGATGAAGTTCCCTACCCCAACGGGGATAGGGGAAGTAAGCGGATCTCAACACGCATCTCGCAACTGCTATGTAAGGGCAGGGTAGATAGCGTGCAAAGGAAAAAGAACTCCAATCGGTATCCCTAAACAGGAAATGACGATCAGCAAGATCGAGCCACAGCCTAGCCCAGTTGAGGATAACATGGATCCTTATATTTAGGAATGCCCTAGCAGTGGGCCGATCGAGGACCTATTTGAGGTATCGGTCGATCAAAGTGAGCCAGGCCGAGTGTTGAGAATCGAAAGTAATCTCCACCCTCAGCTCGCCAACGACTTGACAAGCTTCCTTAGGAAAAATATCGACGTATTCGCATGGACTCATGCCGACATGGTTGGGATCAGCCGAATATTATATGTCATGCCCTGAATATGGATAGTGCGGTCAGGCTGGTTCGCCAGAAGAGAAGAACAATGGACCCCGAGCGATATGCTGCCTTAAAAGTTAAGGTAAATAATCTCATCTTAAATGGATCCATCCGAGAGGCACTTTACCTGAGCTAGGTTGCCAACCTGGTCTCAGTAAAGAAGCCTAACGGTAAATGGCGGACTTGCGTTGACTTTATTGACTTTAAAAAAGCTTGTCCAAAGGACAACTTTCCCTTACCGAGGATCGACCAGCTCATCGATGCCACCTTCGGGCACGAGCTGCTGAGTTTGATGGATGCCAACTCG
Source organism: Pistacia vera (assembly GCF_008641045.1). Lineage (NCBI taxonomy): Eukaryota > Viridiplantae > Streptophyta > Magnoliopsida > Sapindales > Anacardiaceae > Pistacia > Pistacia vera. Next base: position 234,636 of record NW_022196681.1, on the reverse strand, counting down.
GGATATAATCAAATTTTGATGTACGTGCCAGATGAAGAACATACCTCCTTTGTTATAGATCGGGGGCTGTATTGCTATAAGGTTATGTCTTTTGGCCTAAAGAACGCTATGGCGACTTACCAGTGACTGGTTAATCGAATGTTTTTCGAACATATCAGAAAATCAATAGAAGTCTATGTTGATGACATGCTGGGCAAATCGCATGTCGCTTCAGATCACATAACATATCTCGCTAAGATGTTTTGTATACTCCGAAGGTACAGAATGAAGCTCAATCCTCTCAAGTGTTCGTTCGGAGTATCCTTGAGAAAATTCTTGGGATATATGGTTGACTAGAGGGGAATAGAAATTCACCTTGAAAAGATTCAAGCTCTCCTCGATATGAGAAGCCCGACGAACCGAAAACAGGTTCAAAGTATCAATAGGAGAATAGCGGCTCTCAATCGCTTCATATCAAGGGCAACAGATCGCTGCTTACCGTTTTTCAATATACTCAAGGCCAATAAAAAGTTCAAATGGACTCCGAACTATGAATAGACTTTCTAAAGTATTAAAGAGCACCTTAGAAAGCTACCTTTCCTATCCAAGCCTCCCTCGGGAGATTCTTCTTCTGTATTTGTCCATCTCTTAACGTGCGGTCAATGTAGCTCTAATTCAAGAAGAAGACAGAGTCCAATGGTCGGTATATTATGCGAGCAGGCAACTGTTGGATACCGAGATGTGGTATTCAGAGATAGAGCAATTAGCTTATGCCCTGCTGATCGCCTCCATGAAGTTACGACCTTATTTTTACGCCCACACAATCCACGTATTGACCAACTACCCACTCAAGCAAGTCCTTCAGAAACCAAAAGCTTCGGGTAAGTTGCTCAAGTGGGCGATGGAACTAAGTCAGTTTGATCTGCAGTACAGACCGAAAGTAGCTATTAAAGGGCAAGCTGTTGCCAATTTCATCTCGGAGTTTACATACCAACCAACTTAGGAATCTGAGCAACAGGCCAGCGAAGTAGCCCAGGAAACTGTCCGAAATCTATCAACCTAGAGCCTATATGTCGACGGTTCCTCGAACAGGAGGAGGGTCGAGGCAGGCCTTCTCCTCCTTAGTCTTGAAGGGACTCGCATCTACGGTATCCTTTGGTTCGGATTCAAAGCCATGAACAATAAGGCTGAATACGAATCACTGCTCGCTGGTCTACAATTGGTAAGAGAAATGGGGTCAATTGCGATCAATATTCACAGCGACTCCATGCTGGTTGTCAATCAAATTTGGGGGAGTATCAAGCCAAGGAAGAAAATATGATTAGTTATCTGAAGAAAGCTAAAGCCGTGCTTGAGTCTTTTAAGCACTTCACGATCACGTAGATTCCTAGAGACAGTAATTCTGTCACAGATGCCTTGGCAAAAATAGCCTCATCGCTGGACTCGGATGCGTCAGAAAGTATTCATGTTCGGTACATAGAAATCCTAAGTATCAGCTCGCCCGAACAGACCATGGTCACAACCGAGTCAATTTCCTGGATGATCCCAATTATTCAGTATCTCCGAAATGGGACTTTGCCCAATGACAAGACTTAAGCAAGAACCCTGCAAACCAGAGCTGCTTGTTACACACTCATAGGAGATCAGTTGTACAAACGAGGTTTTAGTGCCCCTCTCCTTCGATGTGTATCAGATGAGGAAGTAGACTATATTATGAGAGAGATACATGAAGGGGTCTGCGGTAATCACACTGTCGCATGATCCCTCGCCAACAAAGTTGTTCGTCGAGGGTACTACTGGCCCCTATTTCAAGAAGACACTTTCAACTTTGCAAAAAAGTGTGACAAATGCCAGCGGTTCGCGAACATACTGTGAGCTCTTTCCCACTAGTTGATATTGATAACCATGACCAGCCCCTAGCCATTCTCCATGTGGGGGATTCATATTATTGGACCCATGCCAACTGGAAAGGGAGGGGTCAGGTATGCAGTTGTCGTGGTGGATTATTTCACCAAGTAGCCGGAAGTTGAACCGTTGGTCGCGATCACTACCAAAAAGCTTAAGGATTTCGTCTTCAAAAATACAGTGTGCCGCTACGGAATTCCTCATACCCTCATCTCTGATAATGGTAAACAGTTTGACAACAAGAAATTCAAGCAGTTTTGCGATGAGCTAGGGATACATAAAAAATTTGCCTCAGTTGCAAGACCGCAAGCCAATGGTCAGGTTGAAGCTGTCAATAAAACCATCAAGTATACTCTAAAAGCTAAGCTTAGCATTGCCAAGGGTAATTGGGTCGATAACCTCCCAGAAGTCCTATGGGCATACAGGACAACTCTGAGAACCTCTACTTCAGAAACACCCTTCTCAATAGCGTATGGCTGTGAGGCAATGATCCTAGTGGAAGTAAGGACTGGTTCACTTCGGAGAGACCTGTTCAATGAAACACTTATGCGTGCAAGTCTGGACTTAGTTGAAGAACATCGCGGCAAGGCTCAGCTAAGGATAGCATCCTACCAGCAGTGCGCGAAAAGATTCTTCAACTTTAAAGTCGGGAGAAGAGACTTCCAAGTCGGCGATCTGGTTCTGAAAGAAGTTCTTCTTAGTACAGGAACCAAGTGTGGGAGTATTAGGGCCAAACTGGGAAGGCCCATACCGCATCGCTAAGATGATATGACGGGGGACTTATCACCTAAAAAAGCTCAACAGTTTTGAAGTTCCGCGAGCTTGGAATGCTGAACATCTTCGCCCTTATTATCAGTAATTCCAAACTCGCTCTTGAATTTCCTTGTAAAGACTTTTAAGCTTTGTAAATAAGATCACTCTTATGTAATATTGTTCCTCGCATTTTTTTGCCTTTCTGTTCGCATAAGAAATATTTGTGTAGTACAAAATTTGTAAGTGCTATCACAAACAGTTAGAAAACGACCTTACGTCCACATGTGTAATGCTTGTGAGGCACAAAAAATTATAAGTGTTCACAAATGATTTAAGAAATAATCTTTTTATTTATTAAAAGTAAGTGCAAATACAAATGTGCTAGCACACGCACGGTTCTAAAAAAAGAAAATTAGAAACAATCACTGGTCTTCGTTCCTAGGCCTTAAAGGTGCAACCTTGGTGTCTCCAGGTTGGTCGCCGACCGCCTAGTCAACTACTGGTTCCTCCGGGACATACTCCTCCAGATGATCGTTTTCCGGATAAGGCCCTTGATCTTCTTCTTCATCGTCGACCTATGCCATGGAAGCGAGGATCCTCTAGTAGTCATTCGGGAGATAGGTGAGGTCCATGTTCGGATTCTTTGGTCGTAGGGCATAAATGGACTGAATCGACCAGTCAGCGGCTTTGCTCTCAACTTCTAGTTCTTGTCATTTCATCTCTTAAATTAACGAAATGATGCACCTTGGGACAATTCGAGTTCTGCCTCAAGTGCCCACTTCTGCTTCTCGGTGGTTTCCCACAATCGCGCTCTTTCTTGTTCTGCTCGCAAGGCCCGCTCAGAGTTCGCTCGTAACTCCAGCTCTTTCTTGCCAGCCTTTTTGGTAAGCTTGACCACTGTCCTTTGCATCTTTTTAACCTCCTCTCCCCTCTTCTCCAGCTCGACCTTCTAGAAATCCACCATGCGGAACGTAGCATCCCTCTCCAACATGTACTGGTTCACCTGAATGGTGGACAAGTTTATCTCCTTCTACGCAGCTTCTAAGTCTCGTTTTAGCTGCGCGTTCTCCTTTTTCAGCTTGATTTGCCCCCCAGTGGCTTCCAGTTAGGTCTTCTGCTGGGCCAAGTGCATAGCAAGCAAAGACTGCATAGCAAAGAAATCAGGAGGTTAAATTCCATTCCATTGAAAAAAACAAGGGAAATATAAGAAAGTCCTGGATGAGGACGAACCCTTTTACCTGCCTTTGCAGTTGGAATGCAATGGTCATCAGGTCCACAGGGTTGGAAGTCATGAACTGTTCAAAAGCCTCAGCGAGCTGGCACTCTAGGAGGGTGAACATCACCGGCTATAAGTGCTCCGAGAATTGCCCCATAAAGTCTAGCACAGACGTGCCAGCTCCCGTAGTAGGTGGTATCTCGTCCACCGTCTTTTTACTTGCTTTGCTCCCAAGAGTCGCAGTGTCCCTTTGCCCCCTGTATGAACCCTCAGGGGCTAGTGTAATGTTGGTCGCGGGCTTGGAAACCCCTCCCTAGCGAAAAGCTTGGTAAGGTTGCGACTTCTCAGGCTGCATGCCCAAGCCCTCCAGCTCAAACTCTGATTCCTCGACCTACAGCTGCTTCCTTTTCTTGGATTTTTGAGCCACAGTCTTCTACTTAGGATGAGTAGCTACGGGCTGAGGAGCGTCTACGGACTGTTCAGCGGGAGTTGGCACCCTCGTCGATGTTCCTTTGACGGGGGTACCACTGGGGCCTGCCTTGGTTGGTCCTGTGGCACCGACTTGAGGAAAGATGAACCCCCTAGCTCTCAGCAACCTGGGCACTTTGGGTGGCATGGTCGCTACATGCAAGTATCGTTAGTCAAAGAGTTTGCTGCATGCAAAAAATAAAGATTGGATAAGGCTGCAGACACTTACGAAGAAAGGGTTCCAAGGTCGCTTTGGAATTAAAAAAACCGTACTTCCTCAAATTAGCGGTTGTCACAAGCAGTTTAGCGTCGCGACTCTAATCGGGCAGGTGACCAAATGCTGTTATTCGATTAAAGTCAGTGAGAGCCGTCACCCTGATAGTCTTGTTCCCTGCGAAGAAACGGAAGAGTTCGTTAGCAAAGATTTGAAGAAAAACAAAATTCACAAGTAAAAGAAGGGAAGACTTACTCGGCTCCCTAAAATGGCAAATGCCATCATAGTTGAAAAAGAAAAACTTCGTCTCATATGCCCCAACATTACTAGGGTAATTGAATATGCCTCCCTCAATTGTGGATCGCTTGGAGATGTAATAAGAGTCCTTGTCCTTGCTCTTTTTCTAATAATACAAGCAAGCGAGCTCTAGCACAGTCAACTCACCAAGACCATTTTCACCACACGCGATATACATAGCCACGACTATCATATACATGTTGGGTGTCAGCTATAAAGACGCGACCCCGAAGTGATCAAGGATCAACCTTATAAAGGGATGGAAGGGAATCAGTGCTCCGTATTTGAATATATTCTCGAAGATCGCAGCCATTCCCTTTGGCAGATTCCAAGCTGAATGCGACCTATACTGGTAGATGTCTACGATAAGTGCGTGTTGGTCTACTACTTTCTATATTTTCTCTCGTGTGACCACTGACAAAATTTCTTGTGAGGGACTCGCTGGGGCGTCCTGCACCAGCGAGCTTGCTCCCTCGTCTGTTCTGGTCGTTGAAGGGTCCATCTCTTCTATAGTCTGAAAAAGAGCGACACGTAGGGATTACGTAGTCTTCATACAAAGTTTCGTACGATGACATGGAAGAACAGAAAACCATAATATGCCTTCCTTAAACCCTAGAAAAAACCCTAAAAATCTTTGGGAATCACCCCCACAGATTCATGTTGCAAAAGAAAACCCATTCTCCATTCAACCGCCTATAAACACCCACCATTATCGCATGGTTATCTACAAAACGGAAAAGGGAAAGTAATGGAAGGATCTTCCTTACCTCTTGGATGTGGGGATTGAACTTCCTACTATGAATGTCAAACACGCACCAAATTGGAAGATGGAAAATCTGGTCTCGCGAGAGCTTCTTGCTTTTTCTGAAAGAGTGAGTGTTGTGACATTGCTTAAGGCAAGCCTGAGGTGTTATGGTGGAAGAAATGGCGACTGGTTTTCTTGAAGCTAAGCGACGTTTGGGCGAAATACATCTCTAGAAGTTGATCACGACCACGTGTCATCAATCGGGGAGAAGAAGTAACCGCCACGCTTCGAAAAATTCAATCGTCGTTTCCTTTCATTGAAATAAACGAGCGACGACTCGATTCCCTCCTCCACATTAAATATGCTCTCATTCGCATTTAATGCACCGATAAGGAACATCGTTTCATTATGGCTTGCATTTAATGTGCATGGCAGACATTTATTATGCACATGACACATGACACGTCTGTCAGAATAAAGGTCGCTTTATTAATGGGTCAGCTGTCTAGCACAACAGATAACACCTGAAGAGGTCGTTAGAATAGAATACTCTTCGTCGCATGTTGAATACGGAATGAGGTGATCCCTTGTCAATAGAAATGCACCAAGTTCTATCAGGCCGCAGACCTAGGTTGAGGTATGAGGCACATTGGTACGACACTTAGAAGGGTCTAACCTAAGTCGCCGACTTTGCGGAAGAAGACCATCTCAAGTTGCTCATAAGAATGTGTACCGTGACCTCCTTGCAGCCAAGTCGGTTCGGCTAGGCATCATTCGAGACATGTCAAATCAAGGCATAATTGTGAAGTTCTCAAGGTTCGATCCTCAAACCTTAAAAACTATAGGACTTTTGTTATGCCTGAAAAGGTAGGGCTGATATGGCACCTTGTCAGCATGAGATGGTTAGAACTTGGGAAGGTTCTGCGACAGTTCAGATGCAGCCACATCGCGTAATGGCGTAAGTGGCATGCCCTTGTCAGTGTAGTGGGTGAGTGTCAGGTTAGCAGATGGTTGGAAATCGTCCACGTGTCCAAACCCTACATAAGTCAAGGAAATCACTCAGGCAAGTGAGCAATGGGACGCAGAGAAGGATTTGCACAATACCCACCCACTTGCAGATTTAGTAATCATTACTTTGGTTTATCCCACAATAAATAAGGGCATTCCCTCCCGTTTGCGGGATTAGCTAATTTTACTCTAAAATAACTCTCTCTCTCTCTCTCTCTTGTACTCTCTCTAAACGGTAGCTCAGCTCGTTAAACGAGACCTGACCTCTACCCTCTTATTAATACAATAGCAGTGGACGTAGGATTCGCTTTTGAGCATCCAAACCACTTTAAACATTGTCTTTCACTCCTTATTTAACTAAATATTCACATATCATGTGTGACGTCTAAGTCCGCTTAGCATTTTACACGTGCGAGTAGTTGGTGTCTAAAATCCGGCATCAACAACTTCCATTAATTTGCTTTGTGTTTCAATTGTATTTGTTTGATTAGAAGTATGTTTTACCTAGAGCTAGAGTTGGTTTTGTATGAACAAATTCTGTTTTTGTTTTTGTTTGTTTGTTTGTGAAATAAGAGTGAATGGGTTTGTAGAATACGATTTTTCATGTTCTCATCAGTTTGATGGTTTTTATGTTATGAATCGAGTGTCAACTGACATGGATTGTTGATTGTCCAGTTTTTAAGAGAGTAGGCAGAGATGGTGAGAGGTGAGGCATTGCAAGATTACAAAGATTTCATAAGAGTCACAAGGAAATCATTCGCCAAAGACATCGTGATGCTTAGAAAATCTGTCGAAGGAATCCATAAGAGTTTCAACAAGAATCGTCATGTTAACTCTGATACCGAGATCAAAAACTCCTTAAGCATGCACGAACTAGGGGTGTTCAAAAAAATGCAAAAACCGAATCGAACCGATAACAGAACCGAAAAACTGGTTAATCGAAAAAACGGTTCGGTTATGGTTCGAAAAATTCAAAAAACTGAATTTTCGATTCAGGAAAAAATAAAAAACGGTTAACCAAAACCGGTTATATATATATATTAAATAAAAATAAAAATAAAAATATATATTATATATTAAATAAAAAAATAATTTCATTTCGGACTTTTATTTGTATCAATTTTTAATGTATTGTTAGTAGTGGTCAATGAATATGTATGAATGTTTAATTTTTATTTGGATATGTATTATTTATATTTACAATTTAATTTAGGAAAAAATTAAAAAAAAAGTTTTATAGAAAAAAAGGGAAAACTGGTTTAAAACCGGTTAACCGCTTTTTTTAAAGTGGTTAACCGGTTTTTCGGTTAAACAAAAAACCGGTTTTCCCTCCAAACCAGTTCGGTTTCGGTTTAGAAAAGTTTTGAACACCCCTAGCACGTACAGCCTATCGTGTCATCCTAATTATGTTAGTCCAACCTAAACCCAATGAAAGTGGTGGCATCGGTACGCTTCTCCTATCCCTTTCCTTACCTCTCTGTTATGTGTTGATTAAATTGTCTGTGAGATGGCATTTAATATTTTGACCTTGCAAGAGATATTAATTTAGCCCTTAACTTTTTAATGCCAATCATGGTTGATGAAGAAGTGAAGCCTGGTAAAGAGAGCATGCTAGAGCAACATTGGAGATCCTTTCTAAATAGGGGCAGGGATCCTATTCCCCGTCCCGGGCCTCCTAAACCCATCCCTATCCTCGCCTCATCCCCTGGGATGGGGATGACGGTGAATCCTCATCCCTACCTTGGCTAGGAAGGAGTGACCCTTATCCCCACCCTAGCCAACTGGGTTTAAATTTTGCCGTGGGAATTATTTTTTAACAAGTTGAAAGGCATGTGCATTGCGCGAGTTGCTCATGAAAGTGATTTTGACACCAAAAAATAAATTAATTAAAGAACGAAATAATAATGGAACATTTTAGTGATAGGAATATATTCCCTCTTCAAAGCAAAGAAAGGAGTTGCAGCACTTTTCTTATGACAATTTGGAACATAATAATAGAATTGAAATGACAATTTTGCCCCTCTTAAAATTAGTAGTTGCTACGTGGAATATGACCATTGCTTTGAAGTTCAACATTAACCTTCCACCATTTTAAAAGGTTGCCCAGCACCATTAAATGAGCAAAAACAAAATAAAATTAAAAACAAAAAACAAAAAAACCTTTATCAGTTTTCATCATCCAACACAAACTCTATTCACCACAAAATACATACCGGCTACAAAGTCCACAACAAAAACATGTAATAAATCTAGTAATAAACAATTTCAAAAATTCAAAAACTTTGTTACAATAATTCAATCAGCCAAACGTCACTCATAACTTTAGAAGAAAGCATCCAGCCAAATGAAAGATGGGTTATGACATGTGACATGTTCATTTGAGAAATATCAAAGGAATGGGCTCCTGAGTGANAGCATTATTCAATCAAAAAGGAGCTTTTAAGTGGAATTTCTCTGATTATGATTGGAGCGTGGGGGAGCGCGTGTGTTAATTTAGTTTATTTCTAGTGGAAGATTAATGAGCCACCTCATTCCACTACAAAATTTTTATTTTTATTATTTATTATTTGTATATATAATATAATATTAATATATTATAATGAAACTAAGGAAATCACGATACAAAAAGTAAATTTTTATATACTGTAAATTTAGGGTTTTGAAAGAGGTATCGTATCATAATGGATCATGTAGATATTGATAAATAATGCAGATTCAATGTCTATATAAGGATGAAAGTGATATCTATAAATATTATAAGTTTTGCGACTATGAGGAATTTGATTTTATGGGAGTCGAAGTGCAATATGTTCGATGAATGATGGGGTCTGAAATGAAATCAGGAAGTTTTCATTTTCAACAAATAAGGGGGTCAAAGTGGAAAATCTTAATGTTAAGGGATGAATTAATATTTGTACATAAATTCTGAAAAAATTTGCTCATTGATTTGAATTTTCTGTGTCCATTAAGGGCCAAAACCGAGAATTTGAAATTGTGGGAGCCAAAGGTAATTTGACGAATAATGGGGTCAGGATAAAAGAATGAATTCACGAAATTGAATTTAAGGGGCCAAGGTGTCAAGTTCAGCAAATGCGGGGGTTATAAAAACCTTAACTTTTAGGGATGAAATTGATAGATTTCAATATAAATTCTGAAAAATGTTATAGAATCTATTTGTAAAGGTGGGGCCAATTAGATAAAATCTAATGAATGGGCACATAACATCATCACTCAAAACTTATAATTAGGATTTAAAAAAACCAAAGTAGGTAGTAGATGACATCTTTGATTATTGGTGGTTTGTACAAAAAATAATCTTTAATTAAAACTATAACTTCTACAAAGCATATTAAATTATTTGTTCAAAAGTTCAAACATATCTACTATGAGGATGAAATTTAATTAAATAGGATTTCAATCTATTTAAAATTGGGGTTGTTTAATCAAGTTTAGTTTTTTAATTGGATTGGATTTTGAGTCAAGATTTTATTAATTGAGCAAAAATGCTATGTATACCGAAAGTTGGTATCGAAATACGTGTCATGTGACTCGGATGTCACCTCGTAAGACGATAGAAGATTGCCGTAAATAGACAGCCGCTTAGTATTTTTGGACGGCCATCAGAAATAGACGACGGTCCATAAAAAATAAATAAAAAATCAATGGACTTTCGTCCAAATACTAGGGACGAGCGTCCTTTTAATATGGACGACCGTCCAATTAAGCACACTAGATGGACATATATGCATCTAATGTGGACAGCAGTCCCTTTAAAGCCTTCCTGCTATATTCCAGCTGCTCATTGTTTAATTTCAATTTGTTTTCCAGGCGGTTCAGAATTGCTGGTCCACTTGGATGAGCTGCCGTCCAAATTCAATGATCTGTTTTTGAATATGCCCATCCAAGGGCTGCCAGACCATTACAGGTCCAGTACTTTTACAGGTCCTAGAAATACTGAGTAGGGATATTTGAATCTGGAATTCAATTAGTCAAATTTGAATAACGTCCGCAGAAGAGATTGAATATCTGGTGTTTAAGAAGAAGTGAAATGTCAAAATGTACTGAAATTGCATAGAAAATCTGGATACAGTAAGTGGAAACACAAGGTAATGTCAAATACACAGTTGGACAAACAGCATAGAATTCACAAACAATGAGAATTAGATTTGCAACATCATCCTATTCCTTTTACAACGGCGGTGGTTGCGGTGGTGGTTGTTGTTCTGGAGGCTGTGATTGTGCTACTTGAGTATCCTCTTTCAATGGCGTGCTAATGTCCATCTTTGCCAGCGCTTCTAGCTCTTGGATTGCTGCCACTGCACTGCTCTGGCTTTCACTGCTTAACTGAGGCTTCAACACGCTGACGGCTTGACCGACTTTTGTTTGCTGCAAGTAAGAGAACTTGTAAGATCAACGATTGTTCCCAGCACAATCTGGATCATAAGAACACACACAGCAAAGATATATTTAGATAAATAAAATAAAAATAAAAAACTTACAAAGAGTTCAAGCTTCCTCCTAAGGTCTCCAATGACTTCATCAGCTCCTGCTGTTTCAGTTAATGGCTCTGAAAGGTTCTTCATTTCAAAATGCCAAGAACAATTAACAAAAATGAATTAAACAAAAGAATGTAAGCCAGTGTGCTTAAACCTAGCGAGATTGAACAAAATGCAACAAAACAATTATCTAAAATGCAATTCATAAGATGATTGAACCAAACAATCTCATCTCAAGAATACTAGCAAACTTTCAGAACTACTTGAAAATGATTTAAAAAAAAAAAAAAACTATGGGGAAAAAACTGATTTTAAATATTAAAATCATGTTTAAGATATTAAGAATATTTAAATGCAATTCAGTTATTTAAATTGTCTTTCAGTTAGGCATGGTTTTATGTTATAAAGTTCATACAACTAATTCACTTTTGCATTATTTAAAGAAGACGAACCAGTTGAATATGAGCAATCTTCGACTCATCATTTCTGCAGCTTTCAATCAGATCAGGACAGTCTCTAATCACCAATTCCTTAAGGGAAGTAAGGCGTTTTATCCCTTCTGGAAGAGATGACAATCTGGGGCAGTCTTTAATCTGAAGTTTTTCAAGTGATGTGAGATTTTCAAACCACTCCGGTAGTGCTTCTAAGTTTTTACACGTTCCAATCTCTATGTACTTCAGAGTGCCAGCAGATGCTTGAAAAAGAAGCTGGGGCAAATCCACTAGTGAATCTAAACCATAAACTATGAATTTTTTAAGACTCAGCCTCAGGTCAAGATCTTCTGCTTGCAATTCCATCTTCAAATTAAGCTTGCGGCTAAACGAAATCACTAACATCTCTAATTTTGTCAGGTATTTGATAGTATTTGGTAACGAGCTCACAGAAGTGTTTTCTAGATGCAACGCTCGGAGGCTTTTCAGACCTTGCATCCCTTCACACAAACTTACTAGATTGTAGCAGTGATATAAGTACAAATATTGAAGGGAACCCAAACATCCAATTTCATTTTCTGGAAGAACCTCCTCTTGTGTGGTTATTTCCAAGTATCTAAGGGAGATTATTTTGCGTATGTTATTAGGCAACTTCTTAAGCTGATAACAACTACGAAGTCTTAACATTTGCAATTTTTGAAGCTCGCAAATAGATTCAGAGATCTTCTTCAATGAAGAATTATGAGCTAGATCAAGGTATCTCAAATGTCTCAATGTACCGATAGAATTTGGCAACTCTTCGAAAAATATACCATACAAGAATAATAGTCGGAGGTACTTGAATTTAGATATATCTTCACTAATAAATGATCCAAGAATAGGCGCATCTCCGTATTTCTTTGCTGTTGGAAGGATAACGCTTCGGACACTCCTTGAGTTATCAACTATGAGTTGTCAAAATTCTTCACCACATAACTTTGTGTCACCATGTGAAAAATGCCGAAATTTCCCATCAACTTTTTGGCTTCCGAAATTTATGAATGCAGACTCACCTTTTGTCATTGATAGTGCAAGATCATGCACTCTAAATTGCCAGCAAAAATTTCGATCCCAGAAATCCTCTAAGAAACCCCTTGACCATAAATCTTTGATATATTGAGAAGCAACATCTTCTAGCTCTTCAGTTTCATAAGAGGTTTTAAGAAGTCCAAGCGCCATCCAATATTGGGCCACATAATCATTTTTATAATTATAATCCTTCGAAAACAAGCAAAGATAAGTAAAACATCGCTTCAAAGGAGATGGCAAATGATCATAGCTCAATTTCAATACTGGTAAGATGTCTTCATTATCTCTATCCACCTGTCAGATGTCATTTTTTTTTTATTTTCAACCACTCATGTTCGTCCGTATTTGCATAAAGTAAGCTCCCTAAAGATCTCACAGCCAACGGAACTCCTTTACATTTTGCTACAATGTCCTTCCCAAATTTTATAAGCCTTGGAAAATCTTTCCCTTCTCCATCTTTGAACGCATACTTCTTAAATAATGACAAGGATTCCTCACTGGAAAAACCTTGTAAAAAATGAGAGGGAATAGTGTTCATTATTTCTGCAACTCTTTTACTTCGTGTGCTCACAATAATTTTACTTCCGCTGACACCATTCATTAGTAAGTCTTTCAATTCCAACCATTTCATCGGCTTCTCATTCCAAACATCATCCAAGACAAGCATAAAATTTTTACCTGTCAAAATTTCCTGTAAACGCTTCGGAATTTCATCTCCTTTTAACTTACCACAATCCTGAGCATGATCTGTTGCAGATCTAATAATTTCTTTCATCAATCTGATGACATCGAAGTCATCTGACACACATGCCCACATCTTTAATGGAAAGAACTTATCTACCCTTTTATCATTATAAACCATTTTAGTAAGAGTAGTTTTACCCAAACCCCCAATTCCAACTATTGGAATGACAGAGACATTATTGTCGGTTTGTTGCATTAAAAAGCTTATGATCTTTTCTTTATCATTCTCTCTTCCAATAACACAAGAAGCCCCCAAGAAGGAATTAGTCTCCCTCTCCTTTGGAATCACATAACTAACTTCAACAGGAGTACTCTCAATAAGAGTAAAATTTCTTCTATCACCTGCAATCCGATCTAGCCTTTCTCTAATCTGCTTGATTTTATGAATAATTTGAGATCGAAGAACAACAGGATTGGAGCTTGAAAAGAATTGACGTACCTTTCTTGATGTGCTCCTCTTTTGTCTCACCACTTCCCTCCCAGGAGCTTGAAACTCGAATTCTTCTAAAACGTCCTCAGCATCAAGGAGAACATCCTTAAGCTTCCCAAGCCAGTCACGCAGCTGATGATCGTGTGCCTGCTTTTTCTCAGCATCCAAGAGCACGGCTTGGATAGTGCTCAGGGTTCCCGCAAGGCTTTCTAAATCACTTTCAAGATTCCACAACGAGGACACTTGCCGACCCACAAGAGAGCCTATCTTCTTCAGAACCTCAGTCGCAATGTCAAATAGAATTGATTCTGCCATTTTCTCTCAGAAGAAACGAAGAGAGCGAGAATAAGCTAGTTGAAGATAATTGAATCGGTGATGCAGGAAAAATATCGTTAAATATCTTTATCAATTGGCACCGAAAGCCTGCCACTTCGACGAACCTTCGTGGTAGTGTGTTTTGGTCTTTTGCTCACACCTTGTGGAGTCGGTTGTTGTTTAATCAATTACCTTTGTTAAGTGGAAGGAAAACTTATAATTCAAATTTTTTATCATAAACTTACTTGATAAAATATGATTAAGTAAAGTTTATTTTAAATTTAAAATCATTCAATCATATTTTATCACATAATTTATAAGAGAAAATTTGTACAAAAAAATTATGGGTGTAGTACAATTATTTTCCCATTTTTATTTTACAAAAAGGAGGAGGATGAAGGATTTTTATTTGTAAATAGAATTAATCCAAGTAAGCAATTAGGGGGTCCAATTCTTCACAATTAATGGTACATATTTTATACTTTTAAAAAATTATTTATTTTTAGTGTTTCCTTTTCCTTTTTAATTATTTATTTTAGCCCACTTTATTTATTCCCATCAACCACCTCGTACAATTGAATATATTTTCCTTTTTTTCTTTCTTATTTTATAAATTTAACAACACAAAAATCTTATTTATATTGAAAATAAAAATAAATAAAGAAAATAATCCTTTCATCCCTTCAATTAATTTGAAGCACAAATTAGATCTAAAACCAATAATATTTACTCAAATTCAACTCGGATCCTAGATTCAAATAAAGATCTAAAACCAATAATGTTTATTTAAATTTAACTCAGATCTTAGATTCAAATAAAGAAATACATGGAAAAAGCATATTAAATTATTTGTTCAAAAGTTCAAACATATCTACTATGAGGATGAAATATAATTGAATATGGAATTCATTGTCCATGTTCATGAAAATTCTCAAGTGCGGACGTAAAATTCAAACTAGTTTGAATTTTCGCTAACAGAATTAACTCGTGCATGCACGAATTAACGCTTGTTACTGAAAACTGAGATCCGGTTTTCAAAAGAATCATAACGTCCGCAGAAGAGATTGAATATCTGGTGTTAAAGAAGAAGTGAAATGTCAAAATGTACTGAAATTGCATAGAAAATCTGGATACAGTAACATGGAAACACAAGCTAATGTCGAATACACAGTTGGACAAACAACATAGAATTCACAAACAATGAGAATTAGATTTGCAACATCATCCTATTCCTTTTACAGATTCTCTTTCCTTCCGGTGTCTCAGTTAGAATACTTCTACAACTCTCTCTGATCCAGGGAATGAGGTTCAGGTTCCTAAACATCACAATAAATTAAATTCACAAGCTTTTTGCACAGTTTTTACTTATCTTAAGTCTGAACCAGTGGTGCCACGGGTTGTGGTTGCGGTGGTGGTGGTGGTGGTTGTTGTTGTTGTTGTGGAGGCTGTGATTCTGCTACTTGAGTATCCTCTTTCAATGGCGTGCTAATGTCCATCATTGCCAGCGCTTCTAGCTCTTGCATTGCTGCCACTGTACTGATCGGGCTTTGACTATTTAAATGAGGCTTCAACAGGCTGACGGCTCGCCTGACTTTTGTTTGCTGCACGTAAGAGAACTTGTAAGATCAACAATTGATTGTTCCCAACACAATCTGGTATCATAAGAACACACACAGCAAAGATATTATTTAAATAAATAAAATGAAAATGAAAATGAAAACTTACAAAGAGGTCAAGCTTCCTCTTAAGGTCCCCAATGGCTGCAGCTCCTGCTGTTTCAGTTAATGCCCCTGAAGGGTTCTTCATTTCAAAATGCCAAGAACAATTAAAGAAGAGTTAACAAAAATGAAATGTTTAAGCCATTGTGCTTGAACCTAGCGAGATTTAACAAAATTCAAGAAAACAATTATCTATAAATCAATTCATAAGATGATTAAACCAAACAATCACATCTCAAGAACAGTAGCAAACTTTACCAATATTATTAAAATGTGACATGTTTTTTTTCTTTTTCTGAAACAGGACGTCCGGGCCAACTTGGGCGAACATTGACTAATTCCACTAATCCCTGTAGCTGACTAGCACAGCATCTCACAGCACGTTTCTTTCATACTACTAATAAAATTGTGAAAGTACCATGCCAAAAGCCTCTAAATTGGGAACCGACATCACGTGCAACATCCTACTTATAACATTGATTACAAAATATAAACGGTAATATAAATTTAGCTTATAAATGTTACCATTTTTATGTGATCTAACTACCTTACCAATATTAATGCCAAGATTAGTCATTGTTATAAATAGGAAATAAACACTTAAGTTATACCTTCTTGGGACGACCCACCGGCCTTCCAGTACTGCTCACAGCCTTCTTTGCCGGTCGGCCACGCTGCTTCACACTACCAGCAGCAGCCAGAGTTGCGCCAATCTTCCTTGGCCGCCCTCTAGGCTTCGCTACATTGGGGATTGCCCCAGGCACATTTGTATCACTTGCAACATAAGTAACCGCCACAGGATTAAGCTGCTCTTGGGCTTGAACTTTAGGTGGACGACCGGGGCCCAATTTACCCGTCACACTTTTCGGCTTTTTCGGACGTCCAGGGCCCCTCTTCTTCGCCTTTGGTGGTCTACCCCTCCCCTTCATAGGCCCACGTGGGGCAACTACCACCACGTCACCCTTCTTCGGACGACCTCGACCTCGCTTGGGCTGATCAACCAGCCCAAGGGAAGCCAAAACACTATCACTGTTAGTAGCCTTGGGTGGACGGCCCCGTCCTCGGCCTGTTTTAGGCCCATGGGCCGAACTAACAGCAGTGGCATTTTCGGGAATAACATTATTACTTTCAGGAGGAATAATTGAAGCAGCAACATCATCAGATCTAGGAAGCTTGTAAGATTTCTTGACCATAACAAGTTGACCAGTGTTCTTCAACCGCTTGAGGTGGTGAGTCAACAAGGCCGAGTGATTCGGAGGAAGAAGATTCGCGTAAACTTTCTCTATGTACTTCGCGATAGCTCGCTTGCTCGACCCGTCCTTCTCTTTCAAAGCAGTGATGGCCGAACTTATCATCTGAAACAAAACAAAACAAAAAAAAAAACCCTAAAAGTTTAGCGAGCAGAAAACACTAAAATTGGGTTAGCTGTGAAAAAATTTAGGTTAGTTTCGAAGATTTCAACTTTACCTCAGTGTAAGGAGGGTGATTGTTGTTGTGGTTGAGAGAGGGAGGTGTGGGGTTGGCGATGGTGGCAGATGTGGGTGGAGGGGGAGGAGGAGCGTGGTGGTGGAGATGGGGGAGGGAGGGAGGAATAGGCGGTGGGGAGGAATAGGCGGTGGATAAGGCGGTGGGGGTTGAGGAGGAAGAGGGTCGGTGGAAAGGTGGAGAAAGGAGGAAGGGTCCATGGAGATGGAGGAGGTAATTTGGTAATTTCTCGAAGTTTTGATTTTTGATATTCGGGTTTGAAAAAAAGAGAGAGTGAGAGAAAGAGAGTGGTAGGTTAGGTCATGGAGAAATGTGTAATTGGGGGAGATGAAGATGAAAGGATTGGGAGATGAATTGGACCGTTGAGATGTTTGGGTGGGTTTAGATTGCTGACGTGGATTTTATTTTTTTCATCTTGTCTTTTTCTTCAAATTTTTTTTTTTTTTTAATTTGAAAATATTTGTTATTTTAACTACATTTATTTTTTTTATTTTTAAACCCACAAAATAGACAAGAGGTGAACAATTGTAAGATAAGATTAAGATCAACACATTAATTACTTGTCGATATAGATAAGAGTATAATTAAACATTGAATTGAATTATGAAGAAGGGATTTGCCTACAACCTTGAATAAAAGTCAATAAAATTATCCATTCATTTATTTAAAAAGATTAGGTGGTCTACTCAATAAACAATTAATTTAAGAGTAATGTTATGCTTACTCACGATCTTATTAATCATCTTATATAAATATAATATGTAATATGGATATCATACGCATAGTATAAGTACCATATGTAATTTTAACAAAGGTAGTAAGACAGTTAGTAAGCTCGTGAGTAAGCATAGCATTATTATTAATTTAATTAAAAATTGTGGACACAATAATTTAGTTTTAACAATAATTTTATATAATTATTTTCATATGGGTAATTGTNATGGGTAACAAAATTACCAATAAAATATTTAGTATTATTAAAATGTGAGGTGATAAGTTATATATATATAATAATACATTATTTTAACAAAATACAATAAAATATTATATTAATAAATCATTTATAAACAAATATATTAATCAAATATTTAACACAAATATCAAGATAAAAATACTCTACCAAACACATATTATAAAAATCATATTATCGTAATCATAACCCTATCCAACTATCCAATACTATCCTCAAAATCCTACCTAAAATACTAAACCAAACGCACCCTATTATTTTTTTAATAGCAATTGTTATAAGTTATTTTGTCCCACATAGCCAATTTAGTTGACTAGTATGAACAATTATATATATATATATATGTGTGTGTGTGTGTGTGTGTGTGTGTGTGTGTGTGTGTGAAGTAAGTTATACTCAAGTACGTTTTAACATCATCATATATATATATATATATATATATATATGATGTTAAAAATTGTATTTATCTTATATTCAATGTTTTAAAACCCAACCTGGGGTGAAACCCAGCAAAGCTTCTGGGTCCCAGGTTGATTGGTTGATAAATTTTTTTAAAATTCAGCAAATATACCCCTAAAAATTACAGGTAAATCCCTATAAGTTTGAAATTTATCAAACACACCCCAACTGCAAATCGACTGGTGATTGATTAGCGGCGGCGACACCCCAAATGCAACCCCAATCGTCCCTAGAGCCCATTTCCATCAAAATATACCGAAGATCTGGCCGAAATAGGTTCGATTTTGGCCAGATCTCATCGACGTCGACGTCGGCATTCCAGGCCAGATCCCATCGATTATGGCAACAACAACCCTTCCCATCACCCCATAATTGCTCCCCTTTTCTTCCTGACCAAAGCCCCCCTCACCCCACCCCTGTTAGCCTCGTAAATCGCTGGAAAAATCTCATCGTTGCTGCTGCCAGTTTTGTTCGATTTCCAGTCGATTTACTCACCGGAAATCAAATCTTTCACCACCATTACATTCACCGGAAATAGCTCTTCAAAAGCCCCAACATTCTAACAGTTAATTGTTCGCCGATCATCACCGGAAATCCTAGGGTATTGGATGAATAGGAAAAAATTAAATCCGGCCCGTTGAAGCTTCCGGGTCTCGGTTGAATCGGTTCAACCGGCCGGGCCGGGCCAGGTTTTAAAACATTGCTTATATTACTAATTTAATATATATGTAATGTTAGAGGTTGTATGTGTTCCATATCGCTAATTTAATAGACTAGTATGACATCAAAGCCATGTGATATATATATGGTGTCTCGTATCGCTAATTTGATATAATATTATGGCATAAGAGCCATGTAATATATATGTGGTATTAGAAGTTGTATTTGTCACATATCGCTAATTTGATGTACTATTATGATGTATATATATGTGGTGTTAGAAGTTATATTTGTCTCATATCGTCAATCTCATCTCTTGAGCTAGCTTTTTAACATTTTCGGATTTCGAGTCAAATATATCTATAAACACATATGTAATTTATAATTATTTGGGGTGATGATCACTTAAAGGAAATAATAAAGAATCCCATGTCATTATCACCCCCAAGATCTATCTCAATTTAATTTAATACAAGATCTAAAGTTATGCCAAGAATAATAATACAAAAAAAGATTATACAAATGAATATAAATAATTGAGTATGTGAATGGTGACATATCCAGCTAATCGTGACCAAATTGCAAGAGATAATACTAGAAAACAATATGAAAAATAATTGCTAATTTTGGTGCAATATATCATATATTACTTCACTATTCCATATATAAATAACCGTATCACATGAGAATTATATCTAAATCAAAAGCAATAAACTTTGTTTAGCGATAATGATTTGCGACATGACTTAGAACATGATATGAATACGATATAAAGTTAACTTGTAAAACATGACACGAATACGATGTGAACAAGACCTAAAGTTATGCCAAGGATAATAATACAAAATAAGATTATATAAAATTTAAATAATTGAGTATGTGACATATCCAGCTAATCGTGAACAAATTGCAAAAGATATACTAGAAAACATTATGAAAAATAATTGCTAATTTTGGTGCAATGTTCATATATTACTTCACTATTCCATATATAAAACCGTATCACATGAAAATTATATCTAAATCAAAAGCAATAAACTTTATTTAGCGATAATGATTATGACATGACTTAGAACATCATATGAATACGATGTAAAGTCAACTTGTAAAACTATGTGAAACTTATTTGTTAATGTGACATAAACAATATTAGTTGTATCAAAACCATTTATAAATCATTCATATTAGAATTTAAACATATACATAATGAATTAAACATTATATTTGAGTGACTAAAACTTATTATATCTTTTTACTCATAATTATTTAAAATAACCATTCAAGGCAACCTTCAAGGCTCAACCCTTTCGAGCTCTAGTTGTGCTTTATAATTTTATTTTTCACCCAATTTGTCTTTTTCCTCATTTCAAGTATTAAACCAAACAATTTAAACAGTTAAGATTAGACGTAACTTGTGTAAGAGTGGTTATTATTATATTGCCAATTTAGTTTATTGTCTAATATTGTCAATTATGATTATTAAAATTGTTATGGTGTATATAGTGGTTGAATTCCTCTTTTATAAATTAGTTTTTAGAAATTAGTTGTATCAAAACAATTTATTAGATATCAAAAAAGTTATCTTTTAGAAAACAATCTCAATACCCAATGCATTATTTGAAGAACTCTATAATATTGTCATTATTCCTTATAACAAATGGTTCTCGAAAATTTTAATTTAAAAACAATCTCAATTAATTACGCAAATGCACTATTACGAGAACTTATAATACAGTAAAACCTCTATAGTCATAATAGTAGGATAATTAATTTTATTACTATGAGAAGGTTAAACTTAAATGAGGTGTAGTTAAAAAAATTTATTATTCATAATTCATGTTTTAGTAAATTAGGATTTCAATTCATATTTAATAATATTGAGTTTCAATTCAACACTTAATTGCCTATTTTTAAACATATAGAAAATCGTGTTTTAAAACCAATAAAGATAATAGTCTTTGATGGAATTGTAAATGTAGTGTGCTGCAAAACTAATGTGAAGCTACAGACAATGTGTCAATTGTTTTAAGCATTACAAAATTAGGATCCCCGATATGATGAATTGCAAGTTACAAATGAAGTGGATGGGAGAATCAAAGAGTCATGTAGAATTGAGTGATAGATTTAACAATTACACCACTAATCGAATGAATATTAATGTTTTCCTTAATCATCCAATGAGAACAAGTCATGTATGCTTACAATAGAATAAATCATTTTTACAATTAAACAAGAAGAAAAAGAAATAATTATGAGGATAATAGTATGGGTGTTCAAAGAAACGATTGGAACCGGCGGGTACCCTAGGTTTGGTTCCGATTCTTACCCAAAATCCGTCATCAATGGGTAGGTTCCGGTTCCGGTTCGGTTCCTATAGTTAGGAACCGGAACCAGGAACCAGGAACCGAGACTAATATAAAATAAATAAATATTAGGGGGGTTAATAAAAACTTTTGTAGAAAAAGTAATGTGAATAAATTTATATTTATATTTCATACATTTTAAGTAAGTTGGTTTGACTTTTGAGAATTACCTTTACAAAGTAATGAAGTTTTTCATTTTGAATTTATAATTTGTAATTTATTTTTTGTTAACAAGTGCCAGGTGGGGGGTATTTGTAAGTTTTAAGGGTTTTTTTGCCATTTTAAAAACTTTTAGAGGGTCATAATTTTACAGAGTACCCAGAAACAACTGGAACCGTGTTACAGGTTCTGGTTCTAGGTACCTAGGAACCGTAACCGTCGGTTCCGGTTTTGGTTCCAAATTTCAAGGAATCGTCGGTTCCGATTCCGACACAAAAGTGCAGGGTACCTGGAACCGACACCCCTAGATAATAGTATGAAAATACAAAAAGTTCTATGTCAAAAAACTTTAAACATGTTTTAGAAGCTATAAATGTTTTTGTCCATATCACCAATTTAGTAGACTAGTGAATTGGTGTTTAATTAAGATAGATCAACACCGTTCAATATAAAAAATGAACAATTAAAATATTAATTTTTTTTTTTTAATAGCAATTGTTATAAGTTATTTTGTCCCGCCAATTTAGTAGACAGTGATGATATATATATATATATTTATATGTGTGTGTGGGTGTGTGTGGTGTGTAAAAGTTGATTTGTATATATATATATATATAACTTTGTCATTTTTCTCTAACTCCTTTATTCATTGAACATTGCTTTTGTTCCCCCTACAAATTTTTTTTGGCTCTGCTCCTGATCATAGAGAAAACATCTTTATCTTCATTAAAACGGATGCAAACATGTTTATCTAGTCATGTATAATGTATATCTAATTTTATCATAATGGCCATGACTAAAGAATTTCTTTATATATATATATATATATGTTTGTTTGTTTTACCAAAACCTTTCCTTTACCGTAAGACATAATGTTAACTAACATTGGGTGCTCAGATAGTAAAAAGAGATTTCATGAGTTCTTGAGTTCGAGTCTCTATATGTCTTAGTAGGGGTGACCACTGAGGAGTTTACTTGATTGTTAATTTCAGGATCTGATAGATTAATTGAAGTATGTGTAAACTGTTCCGAATACCTCTAGTCACAAAAGCTTGAGGGGCCTCTTCTAAATCAAACAACGGGGTGGAAATGGGTGGCAGCATAGGGTAGGGGTTGCTTTTGTAAGTTCATGTCCCTACACTTTGATTTAAATAATTCAAATAATTAAAAGGTATTGACTTTGTTTTTGTGAGCTGGTAGATAATCATTGCTTGTAGTTATCAATTCGCAATTGGTTGCCACCACAATATGGCATAATTCAGGACCATCTCCTTCCTTTTTTTTAAAAGAATCTGTGTAGTTGGTAAAAAGAAAAAGAAGAAAGAAAACCACCTTTATTATATTTTAAAACATTTTCGTCACGATTTTATAACCTTCCATTTCATATTCGGATTTTTACAATCCCAAGACCTTGAGAAATGCTGAATTGATGTTACAATTGAGATGGACCAACATTGTTCAATATAAAAATTGAAAAATTAAAAATAATATTATTATTTTTTTAATAACAATTGTTAGAAATTGTTTTGTCTCATATCGAACCAGTGAATTGGTGTTATAGTTGAGATGGATGAACATCGTTCAATATAAAAAAATGAACAATTAAAAATAATGATATTATTTTTTTAATAGCAATTGTTATAAGTTGTTTTGTCCCACATAGCCAAGTAGTATTTTGTAAACTAACATATATAATATATATATATATATATATATATATATATATATATATTATAATATATATATATATGGTGTTAAAAGTTGTATTTGTCCCATATCATTAATTTAATATATATGATGTATTAGAAGTTATATTTGTCCTATATCACTAATTTAATAGACTATTATGATATCAAAGCCACGTGATATATATATGGTGTCTCGTATTGCTAATTTGATATAATATTATGGCATAAGAGCCAGGGGCGGATTCAACCCATTTGAGGATAGCCATAAAAAATTGTTAATTAACATATATATCCAGATGCACCTTTAGATTTAAAAAAAAAAATAAGAACTATTATACATACTGTATATCTACGTCTACAAAAAAACTTATTATTAATATATATATTATTCCAAGCCCACATCATATTAAAAGTTTAAAACTCTCTTAAGTGTTTTTCTACATAGCTTTACCTGTTTTTTTATGATTTTATCCTCAAATTCTTTACTCTTTTTTTCTCTTTCTCATGTTATTCGCTCTTAAAATTTTTGAAGACTGAATTTATTAAATTTTCACTACTCAAGGTTAGCTCCGTTTTCTGTTTTATCGATTTTAGGTATGTGCATTGTTCATTTCAATTTAGTTTATTTAAGGATTGAATCATTTTTTTTTTCTTTTTGAGGTTTTTTATTCTAATTTGAGAGAAAAAGATATTAATCTTGTGAGTTTATTTGTATTTTCTGTCTAAGAATGAATGTGCTTTCTCAAATTAAAACTTTAACTATATTTTAAAGAACGTTATTCTCCACCCTTCACCCACCACTTTTTTACTTTTTAAACGTCACCGTTAAGTTATTCAAAATTATTAAAGAAATTTGAGTTACTATCTATGCTTATACTAAAAAAAATTCCCCTCTTTTATTAATTCATATTAAAAATCAACGTAACGTTAACTTGATTTAAGTTTTGATTGATTTTAGCTTAATTAGGCTAAGTTTGATCAACGCTAAGAAAATTTATATTGTAATATTTGAAAGCCAAAAATAAAAATATTAAAAGAATGTTTTGTTCATGGTTTACTCAATACTATTACTCAAAATTTTGCTTCTCATAGATTTATTCAAGTAAGAAAATATTGTGCTATTATATATTCTTTTTTCTCAGGTTTTTAATATTGTATTATATTTTTAATTAAGGTTTAGAGATTTTTTAATGTTTTCATTAGTTATTTGGCAAATAATGGCAGAGCCACGGAGGCCCACCCTCGACAAAAATCCTGGATCCACCATTGATAAGAGCCATATGATATATATGTGGTATTAGAAGTTGTATTTGTCCCTTATCGCTAATTTGATGGACTATATATATATTGTGAGAAGTTATATTTGTCTCATTTCTTCAATCTTCTCTTGAGTTAGCTTTTTAACATTTTCGGATTTCAGAGTCAAATATATCTACACACATATGAAATTTATAATTATTTGGGGTGATGATTCACTTAAAGGAAATAATAAAGAATCCCATGTCATTATCACCCCCAAGATCTATCTCAATTTAATTAATACAAGACCTAAAGTTATGCCAAGGATAATAATACAAAATAAGATTATATAAATGAATTTAAATAATTGAGTATGTGACATATCCAGCTAATCGTGAACAAATTGCAAAAGATAATACTAGAAAACATTATGAAAAATAATTGCTAATTTTGGTGCAATGTATCATATATTACTTCACTATTCCATATATAAATAACCGTATCACATGAAAATTATATCTAAATCAAAAGCAATAAACTTTATTTAGCGATAATGATTTATGACATGACTTAGAACATCATATGAATACGATGTAAAGTCAACTTGTAAAACTATGTGAAACTTATTTTGTTAATTGTTGACATAAACAATATTAGTTGTATCAAACCCATTTATTAAATCATTCATATTAGAATTTAAACAATATACATAATGAATTAAACATTTTATATTTGAGTTGACTAAAACTTATTTATATCTTTTTACTCATAATTATTTAAAATAACCATTCAAGGCTTAACCCTTCAAGGCTCAACCCTTTTCCGAGCTCTAGTTGTGCTTTTATAATTTTATTTTTCACCCAATTTTGTCCCTTTTTCCCTTTCATTTCAAGTTATTAAACCAAACAATTTAAACAGTTAAGATTTAGACGTAACTTGTGTAAGAGGTTGTATTTATCTTATATTGCCAATTTAGTTGTATTTGTCTAATATTGTCAATTTAATAGATTATTAAAATTTGTTATGGTGTATATATGTGGTTGAATTCTCTCTTTTATTAAATTAGTTTTTAGAAATTAGTTGTATCAAAACAATTTATTATGATATCAAAAAAGTTATCTTTTAGAAAACAATCTCAATTACCCAATGCATTATTTGAAGAACTCTATAATATTGTCATTATTCCTTATAACAAATGGTTCTCGAAAATTTTAATTTAAAAAACAATCTCAATTAATTACGCAAATGCACTATTACGAGAACTTTATAATACAGTAAAACCTCTATAGTCATAATAGTAGGATTAATTAATTTTATTACTATGAGAAGGTTATAACTTAATAGAGGTGTAGTTAAAAAAATTTATTATTTCATAATTCATGTTTTAGTAATAATATTAGGATTTCAATTCATATTTTAATAATATTAGAGTTTCAATTCAACACTTTAATTGCCTACTTTTGAAACATATAGAAAATCGTGTTTTAAAACCAATAAAGATAATAGTCTTTGATGGAATTGTAAATGTAGTTGCTGCATGACAACTAATGTGAAGCTACAGACAATTGTCAATTGTTTTAAGCATTACAAAATTAGGATCCCCGATATTGATGAATTGCAAGTTACAAATGAAGTGGATGAGGAGAATCAAAGAGTCATTGTAGAATTGAGTGATCAGATTTAACAACTTCACTACACTAATCGAATGAATATTAATGTTTTCCTTAATCATCCAAATGAGTAACAAGTCATGTATGCTTTAACAATAGAATAAATCATTTTTACAATTAAACAAGAAGAAAAAAGAAATAATTATGAGGATAATAGTATGGGTGTTCAAAAGAACCGATTGGAACCGGCGGGTACCCTAGGTTTGGTTCCGATTCTTACCCAAAATCAGTCATCAATGGGTAGGTTCCGGTTCCGGTTCCGGTTCCTATAGTTAGGAACCGGAACCAGGAACCAGGAACCGAGACTAATATAAAATAAAATTAAATATTAGGGGGGTTAATAAAAACTTTTGTAGAAAAAGTAATGTGAATAAATTTATATTTATATTTCATAACATTTAAAGTAAGTTGGTTTGACTTTTGAGAATCTACCTTTACAAAGTAATGAAGTTTTTCATTTTGAATTTATAATTTGTAATTTTATTTTTGTTAACAAGTGCCAGGTGGGGGGGTATTTGTAAGTTTTTAAGGGTTTTTTTGCCATTTTAAAAACTTTTAGAGGGTCATATAATTTTACAGAGTACCCAGAACCATAACTGGAACCGTTGTTACAGGTTCTGGTTCTAGGTACCTAGGAACCGTAACCGTCGGTTCCGGTTTTGGTTCCAAATTTCAAGGAATCGTCGGTTCCGATTCCGACAAAAAGTGCAGGGTACCTGGAACCGAACACCCCTAGATAATAGTATGAAAATACAAAAAGTTCTATGTCAAAAAACTTTAAACATGTTTTAGAAGCTATAAATTGTTTTGTCTCATATCACCAATTTAGTAGACTAGTGAATTGGTGTTATAATTAAGATAGATCAACACCGTTCAATATAAAAAATGAACAATTAAAAATATTAATTTTTTTTTTTTAATAGCAATTGTTATAAGTTATTTTGTCCCGCCAATTTAGTAGACTAGTATGATATATATATATATATATATATGTGTGTGTGTGTGTGTGTGTGTGTGTTAAAAGTTGTATTTGTCTTATATCATTAATTTAATATATATATGGTGTTAGAAGTTGTATTTGTCTTATATCGTTAATTTAATAGACTATTATGACATCAAAACCACGTGATATATATATGGTGTCTCGCATTGCTAATTTGATATAATATTATGGCATAAGAGTCATGTGATATATATGTGATATTAAAAATTGTATTTATCCCATCTCGCTAATTTGATAGACTATTATGATATATATATATATATAGTGTTAGAAATTGTATTTGTTTTCTATCGTCAATTTCGTCTTTTGAGGTAGCTTTTTAAAATTTTCGAATTTCGAGTCAAATATATCTACACACATATGTAATTTATAATTATTTGGGGTGATGATCACTTAAAGGAAATAATAAAGAATCCCATGTCATTATCACCCCCAAGATCTAACTCAATTTAATTTAATACAAGATCTAAACTTATGCCAAGAATAATAATACAAAATAAGATTATATAAATGAATTTAAATAATTGAGTATGTGACATATCCAGCTAATCGTGACCAAATTGCAAGAGATAATACCAGAAAACAATATGAAAAATAATTGCTAATTTTGGTGCAATATATCATATATTACTTCACTATTCTATATATAAATAACCGTATCACATGAAAATTATATCTAAATCAAAAGCAATAAACTTTATTTAGCGATAACGATTTGTGACATGACTTAGAACATGATACGAATACGATATAAAGTTAACTTGTAAAACATGACACGAATACGATGTGAAACTTATTTTGTTAATTATTTACATAAAAAAGTATTAGTTGTATTAAACCCATTTATTAAATCATTCATATTAGAATTTAATCAATATACACAATGAATTAAACATTTTATATTTGAGTTGACAAAAACTTATTTATATATTTTTACTCACAATTATTTAAAAAAACCCTTCAAGGCTCAACCCTTTTCCGAGCTTTAGTTGTACTTTTATAATTTTATTTTTCACCCAATTTTGTCAATTTTTCGCTCTCATTTCAAGTTATTAAACCAAATAATTTAAACAGTTAAGATTCAGACGTAACTTATGTTAAAGGTTGTATTTACCTTATATCACTAATTTAGTTGTATTTATCTTATGTCATCAATTTAATAGATTGTTAAAATTTGTTATATATATATATATATATATATATATATGTGGTTGAATTATCTCTTTTATTAAATTAGTTTTTAAAAATGAGTTTTACTAAAACAATTTATTATTATAATATTGTCAAAACTTTCACATCTCACAATAAGTTGAACGACATCGTTTTCTCTTTTAAATAAGAGAAAAAGGATTAAAATATAATAAGAAAGGGGTGTTATTTATTGTATTTTTATGGAGTTAAATGTAGCATTATAGCGACCACGCAAAGAGAAATCAAACACAAAGCAAAGACAAAAGTGTGACTTGTCCAAAAATTCTCTTCTCCCTCGCACTCGTCTCGTCCGCAACCATCGGAGAACCAAAAAAAAAAAAAAAAGGAAGAGAAGAGAGAGAGAGAGAAACATGGAGTTGTAGAATAGAGAGATTAGATGGCAAACACAGAGAGATTATAGTGAGAGAGAGAGAGAGAGAGCAGCAGGGCAATGCTGGAATTGATTGGCTCTAATTCAAAGTCTAACTAGATTATATGGGGGGCAGTGGAACTCTCGTGGACGGTGTGCGTCGCTGGTTTCAACGCCATACTTTTCATTCTAATAACAATAATCTTGATAATCATGCTGTGAATAAATCTCAATCTCAATCTCAAGAACAACAAGGTCCTCTTACCATTGTTGAAGACTTTGATTTTGCTGGCTTAAAGCCCATCAGGGTTCCCAAAAGAAACCACCTTCCAATTTCCTACTCTATGGATCCTCAAAAGAAGGTTTCTCTTTTATCTCTCATTTTTTTGTTTGCCCTTTTGTTTTAGATATTGTTTTTGTTTTCGTTGTGTTTAAGCAAGAGGTGATGACATTGACGTTTATAAAACTGATCAAGATTTGTTTTTGTTTGGTAGAGTTTGCTGCTTTATTGGATTCATTCTGTTTAGTTGCTGGGAAAATATAATTTTAAGTTTTGATGGTTTTGTTTATTTTATGGATGACGTTCTTAGTTAATAAATTGTCTGTTTCGATCTTATGCAATTTGTTATTGCTTTCATACTATTGATGCTTTTAGGGCACCTTTTTTTCTGTTTTACTCTGTCGTTTTATTTTACTACCATCTTGGTGCAATTTCGTGTTTTTTTTTTCAGCATTTGTGCGGCTATTTGCGTTGGCAAGTTGGGATATTTGATATGCTTGATTCTTTGCCCGTTTCCCCTTCTTTAGTAATCATCTTGTACCTTTTAGGAGTTCATTGATGTTTGCGGTTCTTGCTCATTTTCTGGTCTCATTTTAGTGTTATCTACCTGTTCCCATAATCAATATGTACCTATAATTTCTTACTGTTTTTCATGCCCAATTAACCAGTTAATTTTTTTTTTTCATGTTGTTGATTTATAGTGTTGGAAGATAGAATTTCACTCAGTAACCTTGTGAGGAGACCATCTTATGGCCTTTTAGGAATAGGACTAAGTAGAAATAGACAATGGCACTTTCTTTAATGTTTTGAGTTTTACAAGCAGGTTCGGATGCTAGGAAAATAAGCTGCTTTCTAACCATTTTGGCATATTAGAAATCTTTTAATTGATACTTGGGATGGCTTGATGAGCTTCTTGGAGAGCTACGATTTTTGTAGAGAAGGGTGAGAAGATGCATTTCTCATCCTGATGTTTCTGATGATTTTAAACTTTAAAATAAAATTTGGTCCTCTATGGTATTGCGAGTTTCCTTTACTGATTTTTTGGATCTTGCATTACTTACCAGTAGAGGAGTGATGGGTTGTTCAGTTGATACTCATGTTCCACTGGTCTCCATTTTAGAATATTCTGTTTTATACTTCAGCAGTGCAACAACATGATTTTTATTTTTGTTTTTCAATTATATCCTTATTTTCATATGTTCACATTTTTAATCCCCTGTAATGTTTTTATTTTTAACTCCATAAATACTGGTTGCTAATCTTTATGCAGGGTGCACTAGAAACAGAATTCTTCACTGAGTACGGAGAGGCAAGCCGATACCAAATTCAAGAAGTCATTGGGAAAGGAAGCTATGGTGTTGTTGGTTCTGCAGTTGACACACATACTGGAGAAAGGGTTGCAATTAAGAAGATAAATGATGTTTTCGAGCATGTCTCTGATGCCACTCGCATTTTGAGAGAAATTAAACTCCTTCGGTTGCTTCGTCATCCTGATATTGTAGAAATAAAGCATATTATGCTTCCACCTTCACGACGTGAATTCAGGGATATTTATGTTGTTTTTGAGTTGATGGAATCTGATCTTCATCAAGTAATTAAGGCAAATGATGACCTGACTCCTGAGCATTATCAGTTTTTCTTGTACCAGCTTCTCCGTGGTCTGAAATATACACATACAGGTTGGTCCAGTGTATTGCTTTTCGGCTTTAATACTTTTGAAAATTACTGATTTCTTTTGATTTTTTGCAGCAAATGTGTTTCATAGAGATTTAAAACCAAAGAACATTCTTGCCAATGCTGATTGCAAATTGAAGATATGTGATTTTGGGCTTGCTCGAGTATCTTTCAATGACGCTCCATCAGCCATTTTCTGGACTGTACGGTTTTCTGTCATACAAATCATGAATTTTCATCTAATTCAAATATTTTACTTAATTTTAAGTTACTAAGTTATTTCTATATAATGCTATTTTCTAAGTAAAATTTCTAAAATTTGCACAGGACTACGTAGCAACTCGGTGGTACCGTGCTCCTGAACTTTGCGGATCTTTTTTCTCCAAGGTAAGTTATTCTTTACGACTTTACCTATGATGATACTTTGACCTTTCCTTCTGCTTTCCTATCCCGTTTCTAGTTTCTGAGGTTGGCCTGAGGAATGGAAAATATTTGGTTATCATATTCTAATAACTGGGACAAATAGGGAAGCTTCTATGCTTTGGCTTTGTCTATATTTGATTTGTTTCCAAAGTGGATTTTTGGGTACATTTTCATTATTGGTCACCGCAACTTTTTGGTAAAATCTACTGTTTAGTAAGATATTATTTGATTATGTTGTGTACGGTAGTTGAAATTCTATTGATTTATTGGACCAACTGTAGTTGTACCCTTTCTAAACCTCTTATATAATTTTATTCCAGTGATGATCCATTAATATGATAAACATTTGCAAGTTTCATTTTGTTAGGTACATATTTTTTCTGCCCCATTGAAATTACAATATGGAGTTCCTTGTACCTAAGTTAGCTCGTTTGGCTGTTGCACATTTTAACTAAAATCTAAACTTGGATCACTCATCTATCAAAACCTTTTCACTATCCATCAGCTCTTCTCCTTTTTATGAAGATCCTATTTTTGAATTGTTAGAGTTGTTATATGCTAGAATTAATACTAACAACAGGTGTGCCTTGATAAATTTACATATCTGTTATACCATTTTAGACAATTGGATCGCTGTACATTCTAGATCTAACGCCAACCTTTTAAATTGCTTTGATATAGTGGTCTAGAAATAGTGTAAGAATTTTTTTAAAAATGTGACGAAGTAGATCCTTCCCAATATGTATATACACATGCTGNTGTTGATTTATAGTGTTGGAAGATAGAATTTCACTCAGTAACCTTGTGAGGAGACCATCTTATGGCCTTTTAGGAATAGGACTAAGTAGAAATAGACAATGGCACTTTCTTTAATGTTTTGAGTTTTACAAGCAGGTTCGGATGCTAGGAAAATAAGCTGCTTTCTAACCATTTTGGCATATTAGAAATCGTTTAATTGATACTTGGGATGGCTTAATGAGCTTCTTGGAGAGCTATGATTTTTGTGGAGAAGGGTGAGAAGATGCATGTCTCATCCTGATGTTTCTGATGATTTTAAACTTTAAAATAAAATTTGGTCCTCTATGGTATTGCGAGTTTCCTTTACTGATTTTTTGGATCTTGCATTACTTACTGCTAGAGGAGTGATGGGTTGTTCAGTTGATACTCATGTTCCACTGGTCTCCATTTTAGAATATTCTGTTTTATACTTCAGCAGTGCAACAACATGATTTTTTTTTTTTTCAATTATCTCCTTATTTTCATATGTTCACATTTTTAATCCCCTGTAATGTTTTTATTTTTAACTCCATAAATACTGGTTGCTAATCTTTATGCAGGGTGCACTAGAAACAGAATTTTTCACTGAGTACGGAGAGGCAAGCCGATACCAAATTCAAGAAGTCATTGGGAAAGGAAGCTATGGTGTTGTTGGTTCTGCAGTTGACACACATACTGGAGAAAGGGTTGCAATTAAGAAGATAAATGATGTTTTCGAGCATGTCTCTGATGCCACTCGCATTTTGAGAGAAATTAAACTCCTTCGGTTGCTTCGTCATCCTGATATTGTAGAAATAAAGCATATTATGCTTCCACCTTCACGACGTGAATTCAGGGATATTTATGTTGTTTTTGAGTTGATGGAATCTGATCTTCATCAAGTAATTAAGGCAAATGATGACCTTACTCCTGAGCATTATCAGTTTTTCTTGTACCAGCTTCTCCGTGGTCTGAAATATACACATACAGGTTGGTCCAGTGTATTGCTTTTCGGCTTAATACTTTTGAAAATTACTGATTTCTTTTGATTTTTTGCAGCAAATGTGTTTCATAGAGATTTAAAACCAAAGAACATTCTTGCCAATGCTGATTGCAAATTGAAGATATGTGATTTTGGGCTTGCTCGAGTATCTTTCAATGACGCTCCATCAGCCATTTTCTGGACTGTACGGTTTTCTGTCATACAAATCATGAATTTTCATCTAATTCAAATATTTTACTTAATTTTAAGTTACTAAGTTATTTCTATATAATGCTATTTTCTAAGTAAAATTTCTAAAATTTGCACAGGACTACGTAGCAACTCGGTGGTACCGTGCTCCTGAACTTTGCGGATCTTTTTTCTCCAAGGTAAGTTATTCTTTACGACTTTACCTATGATGATACTTTGACCTTTCCTTCTGCTATCCTATCCCGTTTCTAGTTTCTGAGGTTGGCCTGAGGAATGGAAAATATTTGGTTATCATATTCTAATAACTGGGACAAATAGGGAAGCTTCTATGCTTTGGCTTTGTCTATATTGATTTGTTTCCAAAGTGGATTTTTGGGTACATTTTCATTATTGGTCACCGCAACTTTTTGGTAAAATCTACTGTTTAGTAAGATATTATTTGATTATGTTGTGTACGGTAGTTGAAATTCTATTGATTTATTGGACCAACTGTAGTTGTACCCTTTCTAAACCTCTTATATAATTTTATTCCAGTGATGATCCATTAATATGATAAACATTTGCAAGTTTCATGTTGTTAGATGCATATTTTTTCTGCCCCATTGAAATTACAATATGGAGTTCCTTGTACCTAAGTTAGCTCGTTTGGCTGTTGCACATTTTAACTAAAATCTAAACTTGGATCACTCATCTATCAAAACCTTTTCACTATCCATCAGCTCTTCTCCTTTTTATGAAGATCCTATTTTTGAATTGTTAGAGTTGTTATATGCTAGAATTAATACTAACAACAGGTGTGCCTTGATAAATTTACATATCTGTTATACCATTTTAGACAATTGGATCGCTGTGCATTCTAGATCTAATACCAACCTTTTAAATTGCTTTGATATAGTGGTCTAGAAATAGTGTAAGAATTTTTGTAAAAATGTGACGAAGTAGATCCTTCCCAATATGTATATACACATGTTGGTTAATACATTATATATGGAGGTAGTTCATTGCTTACCTTTATTCTCAAATCTTTACTTCTCTTCCCCCTTTTTTTTAAAGATCAACCAACATTATGAGATCTAGGTCGAAAATTAGTGTTAGGCAATCATTTGTTTTTTAATAATTTTTGCTCTTTGAAGTGATGTTGGCTGGCTACTTGTCAATAATGAGGGCATCTTTGGTCTACTTTCAGGAATGTCACCTAATAAAAGTCAAATTCTCGCTGCATTGACAATTGAGATTGTGCATTTTAGGATTTGAGCATTTGTATCATATTTGATGTCCTACCTGGTGGATGTCGTAGTGCTTGTTGAAGCAAAGGCTCTTTTGTTCTCGGATAGGAATTCTCTATTTTTACTTTGCTGTGCACTGAAATTTGATGAGTTTCTATAATTATCTTATAGTGGCCATATAATCTTTTATCTGCTAAATTGGCCTATAGAGTGCTAAGTTGCCCAACTGATTTATAGTTTATTCTGTGCCTTAACCTTAATATATTTTCTAACAAAGAACTATTTTATATTTGGCTTCATGCTATTATCTGCAATCTAGGGAACTGTAGTGTATTATTCATTTCTGACAGTTGTTTTTGCTTTATTGGTATGCTGATAAATTTTTTGGCTTTGCTATTTTGTTGAGGGTCTATCCTCTGATAAAATAAATATGACATTGCATCTTTCTTTTTAAGCCCTGTGAGCGGTTTCTTGTATGAAATACTTCCTTTCTGGTTTATAGGATTTGCATTGGATTTCATTAAGATGTCTGCAATTTCTAAGTACTTGTTTCTTTTTCAGTACACTCCTGCAATTGATATATGGAGCATAGGATGCATATTTGCTGAAATGCTTACAGGAAAACCACTTTTTCCTGGAAAGAACGTGGTTCACCAATTGGATCTCATGACTGATTTACTTGGCACTCCTTCTGCTGAATCCATTTCAAGGGTTGGTAATCCAGTCTAGTACTGATTTTCTGTCATCATCAGAAACTAATTGTTAAATGTAATCAGATGCTCTGAAATGTTCCTTATTATATGTTTTTTGACCGTGCAGCTTTTCTGCTATATTTCTTTCTGTTAATTTTCCATTATTCAGCTTTGACCTTAAAATATATTCAGTAATCATTCTAGCCTTTCTTATTTTTTATTTTAAATTAAGTTAGAGTTAAAGTTTGATTAGTATTTTACCACATTGGCAGATTCGTAATGAAAAGGCAAGGAGGTATCTTAGTAGCATGCGAAAGAAACAACCAGTTCCATTCACACACAAATTCCCCAACGTAGATCCATTAGCTCTCCGCCTATTGGAACGCCTGCTTGCATTTGATCCAAAAGATCGTCCAACAGCTGAAGAGGTAAGTAGGATTCAGTATCAATAAAAATTTCTGTTTGATTGATAATAACGTTTTACTTGGAAAGTACCAAAATGAAAAGTGGAGTACTAACCCGGTATGTGGGTACCGTAAGAGAGTGAATGTTGAAATTTAATTTAAAAAAACTGCAAACTAATAGTAAATCCAGAAAATCTAAAAGGGATAGATGTTGAAGAATCCCGTCTAACCTAAAACACTGCATTAAGAATAAGGGAACCACTTTCTAATCTAAATGGCTGAAGCTCCTCTTGAATCTTCTCTACCAAGTATTTGACAATTGGAGCATCATACGAGTTATTGCCAATGGCACAAGATACTGTTAACTGTAAAGATCACAGCTCTTTAGCATATGAAATAATATTGGAAGATGACCTGCAGTCTTTCCATTCTACTTACAGATGTCAGCAACTAGCCAACCATGAGCCTCTTAAAATCTGTGTGTGGTTCTATAAGAGTTGCATCCTTCTAAAAATAGAACAAGTATGCCAAAATTTCTGTGGGAGATTAATACATATGTTTCTTCAGAATCATATAATGTGATTCAACCCCATTGTTTTTAGTCTAACAAATTTCATCTTTCCTATATCTTTTAATGTACAGTTCGTTAAGTTTATTAAGTGATGCATCCACTGGCTCCAATTCCCAATCTCTTGGGTGGTTAGCTTCAAGTCAATGTAAAAAAACTAAAAGAGAAAGGAGTTTTGTCAAATAATTTTTTTGAAGACCATGATGCTTTCTGATGTCCCTGATTCTTATGCTTGCAGGCATTGGCTGATCCTTACTTTCAAGGTTTGGCAAATGTGGATCGTGAACCATCCACTCAACCCATTTCAAAGCTGGAGTTTGAGTTTGAGAGGAGGAAATTGACCAGAGATGATGTTAGAGAGTTGATCTATCGAGAGGTCTAACCATGATCTTTGTTGCTTTAATTTATTGTAAATCTTTTATTTATTATTGATGTTAATGAAATTCATGTTTTGGGGAAACAGATATTAGAGTATCATCCTCAGATGCTGCAGGAGTATCTTCGTGGTGGAGAACAGACTAGCTTCATGTACCCAAGGTAGGCAGTTGTCTGTCTTTGAACTGTATTTATTCTGTGCATTAGTAGCGAGAGCTGTTTTAGTCATTATCTTCTACCAATTGCATAAAAAGAAAGAAATAATTTTGCATTTGATCCCTTATACATTCGATGTAAGGTACTTATCTCTAAATAATAATATTGTAGTCCTCATCTTCCTGATCCACTTTTTTGGTGCTAAATAGAATTCCTATTTTGGGTACCCCTAATTAGGATGATACCTAAACATTTTTACTTTAAAATTTTATGATCTGGTGATTGTTTTAGTCAGCATGGAGATGTTCTGCAAATCAGAACTTCAACTTATTCAACTTAAGAAGAAAATATAAACTCAATGAAGAAAATTTATAGTAAATACTAAATAGTTGGTTGATTTTAGTATTACTATAATTATTAGTTTTTAAGTCACATTAGTCTGTTTTGTGTTAGCATTTCATTGATAACTTTGTGTTATTTCTGTAATTCTATGTAGTGGTGTGGATCGATTCAAGCGACAATTTGCGCATCTTGAGGAGCATTATGGTAAAGGTGAAAGGGGCACCCCCCCACTCCAAAGGCAGCATGCTTCCTTGCCTAGGTATGTGCCATTTTCTTAATTTAGTGCTTATCTTGGTGCTTCAAATAGGAGATCTAATTGATATATCTTATCTTCAGAGAGAGGGTTCCTGCTCCTAAGGATGAAACTGCTGCAGAAAATAATTATGAAAGAACTGCAGCTTCTGTTGCTACAACTCTACACAGCCCTCCGTCTGATGTTTCGGAAAATGCAAACAAGGACGGGCAAAATGGAATCAACAAGCCAAACTGCAGTGCTCGTAGCCTATTGAAGAGCGCTAGCATTAGTGCTTCCAAGTGTGTGGTTGTGCAACAAAAAAGAGATGGAGAGGTAAATGCTGTCATTTTACATAACTCTTGTTTATCCCTTGCTTTAACATATTCATTAGTTTATGGCGTGCTTACTCTTTCCTACAGCTCGAGGAAGCAATTCGTGAGGCGAACGATGAGACGGTTGACGGGTTAACTCAGAAGGTGGCAATCCTTCATGCGTGATTTCAAACTAATGCGATCTTCTACGGAAAGTGTCAGATGTGGTATAAATTTGTGATAATGCCAATTTTCTACTCATAACCTGGAAATGGGATGATGAGTCTTATGACCTGCATAGAAGATCTTCACTTATTTTAGGTAGAAGCTAATAGTAGGACTACATTCTTATAGTTACCCTTTTTGTGTTACCAAAATACGGAGGAGATGCTCTCTTTTTATTTAACTCTTATTTTATATCTTTATGTGCAACCGTATACTTTGTGCGATTGTGTAGTGTTATACAACAGGCAGAAGAGAAGTTTTGGCTTGAAGAAAAACAGTGTTGCCTTCCCTTAATACATTTATCTCTCTCAAAGAAAAGTTATATGTTTTATTGTTTGTGTGAAAATGAAAGCAATGTGTATATCCCGGGGCAACTCTGGTGAACCAAGATGTAGTAATCGGTTAGAGATACGTTATCTCCAGTATTATAGACTCGTTGGCCTAGTTAGTAAAAATGCGTATTATAAGCGAATTGTACGGACAGTTGTATAATTCGCGTATAAAACGCACGATATGTATTTTGTAAATCGTCGTATAATTCACATATAATAAGTCTCGTATAATTCGCGAACTATTCGCGAATTATTGACAAAAAAAAAACAAAACAAAATCTCACCCCAAAACGATGTCGTGTTAGTGGGTTTTTACTAAAAATTAAAATAGATCTCTCTTCTTTGTTTCTTCTTCAGTTCTTCAGTTCTTCTCCTCAGTTCGGTTCTTCTCTTCCTCAGTTCTTCTTCAGCTTTTCTTCTCAGTTCTTCACAAATTCCACAAGCAATCAACTCCCAATCAACACACACAATCAACTCCAGCAAACAGCTATCAACTCCCACCCGACTCCAACAAACAAATTTCCATAAGACAGTTGCTCGGGTAATAGAGCGACGAGGTTGTGGACATCGGCGACCGAATCATGTGAACCCATCACAAGCACAAAACACCAAACCCAAGAACGGTGTGGAGGGGCACAGATCTTGTCCCCACACAGTGGCCAAGTGTGGTCAGTTGTCAGTCGACAAGAATGCAGAGGGAGAATAGAAGAAACAGAAGAAAGAGGAGAGAAGAAAAGGGAAGAGAAAAAAATAGACATAAGTATACAAAGAGACGAAGGTTTAAGAAGGAAGTGAAGAGAAGGTGGAGAAAACAAAGAGAAAGAAGAGAAACTTACAGAAGAAAGGAGAAGAAAGTTTTGAAAAGAACGAGAAAATGAAGAGAAGAGAATGTGTTTAATAAAATATATAGTTTTACATGGTACATTTGTAATTTTTGTAAATTGACTGCAGGGTGTATTTGTAATTTTTGTAAATAATTGGTTTTGTTATGACTGTGTTTGATTTGACACTATAGGTGAATCTTGGCTAAATATTGTATGAGTCTGGAGACTATAATTTGAATATCCGTATATTATATATTGTGTATGTGGTATTGGTTAATTGAATACTTGCATTTGAAATGTTATATTGATTTTAACCAGATAGTCCATAAAAGTGTTAAAACTAAGATTGATATTGTCGTATTTTTCAAAACATATTATTGACAATGCGCCGTATTAAACCTATATAACCGTACCATATTTTTTCCGTACCGAATTTATGGCCGAATGTTTATGAACGTATTTTTCACCGTTTGCGTATTATACCAGTAAAATTCATGTACCCTTTTTTTGCCGTACCGTATTTACTAACTAGGCTCGTCGGTATAACTTTTCCGGCGTAAAATTGGATTTAACTAAGTATAAATTTGGCGAGCATATGTAATAACTAGTGAATTATAACTTTATTGCTTTAACAAGGCTATTTCTAAGTGTAAAGAGATCCCACTTTCTCGTTAATTGTTTGGCTCAACTCTTCAATTTGGCCACAAGAGTACATTTAGTAGAATGACTGAGAAAACAAAATTTTTTTTATTTAATTAAATATTATCCAAAAACTGGCTTTGAAATCTTTGAATCAATATATACGTGCGTGTTTGGCTTACTACTTTTATCTGTATTTTAGACCGATTTTTGAAATTGTGTTTGTTTTATTACTTGAAGAATCAACTTGATAATAGAATCCTGACACAATCTGACATTGACCGTTACAATTTTTTTTTCTTTTTTTTTTTCACTGCATCCTCACCATTTCACTTCTTCTCCGTGCTCAGTTCTCAATTCAATAACCGTTTTAGTGCTTCACTTTCTCAATATCCATCACCACCATTTCAGTCACCATTTCAGTTTGATAATCCTATACCAGGTTCGATGCTTCACTTCCAGTTTGCATTACCACCATCTCCCTTTAGTTTCAGTACCAGCACCGTGAACCCCAATGCTGTGTCACAAACTACATTGTAACCCAAAGTGAACCCACCGTCAACCGGGAAACCAGCCCACCCCGAGCCTCCACGCACCACAACGACCCTATCTCTACCCCAACCCAGCCCACCCGAGCCACCACGACCGAGATCTACCCCACCCAGCCACCCGAGCCACCACGACCCAACCCAACCACCCGAGCCACCACGCAGCCACCCCGAGCCACCACGCACCCGATCTACCCCACACAAGCCCACCCAAGCCACACGCACCCCAACCCAGCCCACCCGAGCCACCACGCAGCCACCCGAGCCACCACGCACCCGATTACCCCACACAAGCCCACCCAGCCACCACGCACCACCACGACACCACACAAGCCACCCGAGCCACCACGCACCACGACGCACCCCAACCCAGCCCACCCGAGCCACCCCGCACCACCCCAAGCCACCACGCACCCGATCTACCCCACACAAGCCCACCCAAGCCACCACGAGCCACCACGACACCAACCCAGCCCACCGAGCCACCACGCACCACACGACCCCAACCCAGCCCACCCGAGCCACCACGCACCACCACGACCCCAACCCAGCCCACCCGAGCCACCACGCAACCACCCCGAGCCACCACGCACCACCACGACCCGATCACCCACACAAGCCCACCCAAGCCACCACGCACCACCACGACCCAACCAAGCCAACCCGCACCACCACGACCCAACCAGCCCACCCAAGCAACACGCACACCCACGACCCCAACCCAGGCCACCTCGAGCCACCACGCACCCACCCCGAGCCACCACGATCTCCATCAAACCCACACCCCAATCTCCATCAAACCCACCTCATATCTGCGTAAAGACACCCCCCATTTTGAAACTGAATTTTTTTCTCAAAATAACATACTTTGTTTGTCTAAAAAACAAACCCAAACCCACACATATAAAGCAATTGGTTTTTTCGGCTTTTAAGGGTTTTTTTTGGGGCAATTCTTGTTTTTTGGGATTTTGTTTTAATTCGGTTTTATTTGATTAGGCTATTGGCATATAATTGTAATTCGGTTTTATTTATTCGGTAATTGGCACAGGATTGTTTTAATTGGGTTTTTGTTTTGTTTGACAGCTTTTAATCTCGTGTACACACGGATCCATTTAATTGTATTTGGATGTTATATGACTCAGAGAAGGGAAAGAGACTCACGACGTATCCAAATCAATTTTGTAAGTTTTCGTTATCTATTTGTTTTCAAGACACCGAGCCGCTATTTTTTCAATTTTTTTGGAAATAATTTGTATTAGTTTGTTTTTTTTTCATTAATCCTTTGAATTTGGACTTTAATAATGCGTTTTGTATTTGGTTAACTGAAATATTTTATTCGGTTTCACTAATTGATTATTTGTTTATAGATTTGACATCGTTCTTTAATCGTACCCAGAAATTACGCTCATATGCATAGATGTCAGCATAATTTATCTCGACGTCGCAGGATTGATTATTACTTGACAGAGGCGAAAGTTTCGACGTTTTTAGAGTTGGAGTTCGTCATACACCCTGTTGGTGACAGTGTCTGGATCTTCCCCTGCATTGAGTCTTCAAGCAGTGTCGGATCGAAAGAGGTACTTTTATATGTGTTTAGTTGATTACGTTAACATGTGATTATTATATTGTGTAATGTGCTTGGTGATTCGTATGGTGCCCCAATGTTGGTTGTCCCTCACCGTAGTCCTTAGTGGGTGATTCTGTGGCTTGGTCTGCTGAGATGAACACAGATTTCTGGTCCTATCTGAGCGGGCCAAAACTTCACATGGTACTGCAATAAAAACAGCTGATTACCAAGAAATGTTGGAGACATATCATCATTAGCTGGCAGGAGACTCAACGTGACACAATTAGCCTCTAAGTTCTTTCGCCTGCGAAAACTTTATCAAGCATGGCGGAAATTGCTGCAACACACAGGATTCGGGTGGATCAAGAGTCACAAAGTCCAACGTGTCCCGTTGAGGTTTGGCAAGAATATGTCAAGGTAAATATATTTTTTAACTATTATTATTCAACGTCATTGTAAATATACGCATTTTTTCGGACTGCTAAATATAATATATTATTCGTTTAACTATCAGCAAAACCCACTGGCGCAACAATTTTACCACAAGGGACTTCCCCACAAGGAACTTTATGAAATAATATGAGAAGCAAACTGCCACTGGAAGATATGCGTACACATCTACATCCCAACAGGTGGAGCTCCAGTTATTCCAATCGGCTCGGTTCCTATGGATGATAGCGACTTTGAACTGATCCTGATCGTTTGACAGGGGAAAAACGGCCAAACATATCGGTCAGGAGGAGCGAGAAATCGGAGGCATGAAGGGGGCCGGACATACAATTGCGGATGCCATTTATAGCTGATGGATGGTGATGCGGAAAAGCGGACAATGGGATCCAGGGCTTCGACTCGTCCTAGAGATGAGAGGGAAGAAGCGAACACCAGTGCTCATCTGATCCTTTCTCCATGAGCAATTGTATTGACATCATGACGGCCATGCAA
This sequence comes from Pistacia vera, assembly GCF_008641045.1. Taxonomy (NCBI): domain Eukaryota; kingdom Viridiplantae; phylum Streptophyta; class Magnoliopsida; order Sapindales; family Anacardiaceae; genus Pistacia; species Pistacia vera. The sequence continues at coordinate 191,881 of NW_022196681.1, read as the reverse complement.
GTACGACACAGTTTTTCCTGCCGACTGTCACGTACTTATATGAAAATCAGGGTGGCGCGAGATATTTGTGAAACTCCCACTGGACGAAAGGGCTAAGGATTCACAAAACTTTTTCAAATAATTCGTAGATGACACTATATTTTATAATTGTTGGCAACAATTTGTATGCGTCAGTGGGCAGTTGTCATTACAATTACAATTTATAACGTTACTGTATGAACTTATTTATGTGATATTGTAATGTGGAAACACGTTTTAGATTGTCATTGCAATTAAATATGACTGTTATATTTTTCAAAGTAGTACAACAACTATTAATTGTGATAAATGTTTTGCAAAAGTGTAGGTTTAAATGGCGTGTCTAGCCGTACAGGAAGAAGACAACGTGCTACAGATGAGAGAGACGAAGAAGAAATACTGACAGATATAGCCTTGCACATGCGGTGTGCCGCGTTAGAAGCAAGTCGACCTCAACACACGACATACATCTGTATTAACTGGTCATCAGTACAGTTGGAAGTACTCAACGGTCATCTACAGGATCTATGACAAGTGCCGCATGGACAGAGAATGTTTACATTGTTATGTGAATTTTTGTCCGATCAAGGCAAATTGCACCACACCAGGAGAACGAGTTTAGAAGAACAAGTTATGATATTTCTAACAATCGTTGGAAAAAATGAGACAATCAGAACGATGATGGAGGATTTCCAACTGGGTGAGACGATTTCTGACATGTTACCGCAGTTTGCGATGCTATATGTGAGTTGAAGACAGAGTTTATCAGACCACCTGACTTCAATGATGTTCCATGGGAAATATCAGCCAACAGAAAATATTACCCTTTCTTTAAGGTACGGTTCATTAGTTGGTATTAGTAGATAGTAAGTTCATTGTATTATTAATTTGTTTAGTAGGTTAATTTAGTGAAATGACTCATTTTCATGATAGGACTGTATTGGAGCCATAGATGGCACACATGTATACGCTTCGGTCCACGTGAATTTGCATTAGGTACCGGAACGCAAAGGATCGATGTCACAGATAACATGGCTGTATGATTAACATGGTTCACTTATGTGTTACTGGATGGGAAGAGAGCGCAGATTCAAGAGTTTTAATTCAAATTTGATGATCCTAATTCTGGATTCCCATATCCTCCACCAGGTATAGTATTTTCTGACGTATTACAGCGTATTACATCCACTGTTGAGGCCCGTAATTCAAATAAAGTCTGATATTATTACAGGGAAATATATTGGTTGATGCGGGTTATGCAAATAGGGATGGGTTCCTGCCCTCATAGGCAAGTGGCTTACCATATTTCTGATCACCGCCGTAATCGAAGGGGACCAAGAGTTGTTTAATTACAGACATGCTTCACTCCGCAATGTTATCGAGAGAACCTTTGGTGTTTTGAAAAAACGGTTCCGTATTCTAAATGGAATGAACAATTATCCGTTGGACAAACAAGGGAAGATTGTCATGGCATGTTGTGTACTTCATAATTTATAAGAATGTACAATATGGACGACCGTATCTTCGAACAAACCAATAATAGTATGGGTAATGAGCAAGCATATGTGATCATCCAAACGGGCAGAATATGGCGAAATGGAGAAGGATCGAGTCAACCGCAACAAGGTATTATAGACAACATGATGACTGTACGGGATAACATAACGAATGCATGTGGGTAGCACAGTGGACATGTCATAGTTGTTACTGGAGTAACGTGTAATAATGATTTAAGGGTTGATAATTAGTATTTTTGTCATATATGTATAATGTGATGTTTTAAACTGTTGGATACTACTGAAATTAATATGGGTTTTTGTTTTAAATAATAGGGTAACAAAATTATCAATAAAATATTTGGTATTATAAAATGTGAGGTGATAAGTTATATATATATAATAATACATTATTTTAACAAAATACAATAAAATATTTATTAATAAATCATTTATAAACAAATATATTAATCAAATATTTAACACAAATATCAAGATCAAAATACTCTACCAAACACATATTCTGAAAATCATATTCTCGTAATCATAACCCTATCCAACTATCCAATACTATCCTCAAAATCCTACCCAAAATACTAAACCAAACGCACCCTACATGTCTATTTATTTCAAGAAATACTAACTTTGAAATAATAAATAAAAATTATGGAACTTTATCAACCATTGGATTAGAGTATGATATGAATAAAAAAATTATGGAGAGAATAACAATTTCCCACCCAAGGTTTGGCGTAACTAAATTTTCCACCAAAAAAGTTTGAAAAAACCAATTTTCAACTCATTGTTAAGATGCGTTAGTGAAATTCATTGTTCATCGTGGTGGTGATGGCCAAGTTGTCAAGCGAGGTGCGATCTGGCTTAAATCGCACCCAACCAAATAGTCCCAAGTTAGATTTAAAAAAATCAAACTTTGTTGATTGTTCTTTTCTGTCAAACAGGTTTGACCTAGTTTAACCACCGTGCACTCCACCCCTACCAATTATCGTGTTCATTGTTTTAAAACCCGGCCCGGCCTGGCCGGTTTAACCGATTGAATCGGGACTCGGAAGCTTCAACGGGCCGAGTTTATGTTTTTCCTATTAACCTAAAATCCTAAGATTTGGGAGGATGATCGGCGAACAATTGCCGGCCGGGATGTTGGGGCTTTTGAAGAGAAACTGCCAGTGAATGCAATGGTGGTGACGGTGTTGATTTTCGGTGAGTAAATCGACTAGAAATCAAACAAAATTGGTAACGGAAACAACCGGCTTTTGTCAGCAATTGGCGAGGCTAACGGGGGTGGGGTGAGGGGGGTTTTGGTCGGGAGGAAGAGGAGAGTAATTTCTGGGTGATGGGGAGGGTTGTCGACGCTGGCATCGATGAGATCTGGCTTTGAATGCCGGCGTTGGTGAGATTTGGCCAAAATCGAACCTATTTCGGCCAAATCTTGGGTATATTTTAATGGGAATGGGCTCAAGAAACAATTGGGGTTGCATCTGGGGTGTCGTTGTCGCCAACTAGTCGTCGACCAATTTGTATTTGGGGTGTGTTTGCTAAATTTCAAACTTATAGGGATGTAGCTAATTTTTAGGGGTGTATTTGCTAAATTTTAAAAGTTTTTATCAATCAGTTTGACCGCCGGTCAAATCGGTTAAACCGGTTAACCCGGGACCTGACAACTTTGCTAGGTTTCACCCCGGGTTGGGTTTTAAAACATTGATAGTGTTCTTCATCGGTCCCTACGAGCCCCACCCCACCCGCTACCATTTTTTTTTTTTTTTGCAGCTAGGTGTGAAAGAATATTGAGGGTGGAGGATTTTGGGGTGATGGGGTGGGGAAGAAAGATAAAAGGGTTAGAAATTTTTTTCTATTTTTTTAAATTTGATTTTTAATAAATAATAAAAAAACTAAATTTACCATCCTATCACTCTTCAGTTAAAGTTAACGGACGGATATTAACAGTGGGTGGGAAATTATTTTTTTCGAACTTTTTGGGTGGAAAATGAGCTTATGCCAAACCTTGGGTGGAAAAGTAATTCCGTAAAATTATGACACTAAACCAAAATGTTACCTGTACGGTCTGTACAGTTGCCCCTCTGTTCCCTGCGAATGGTACAGTCCATACAGTCCATTTTATTTACATATAATTTGTACTGATGGGGAATCAAATGGTTGAATTTGCTTTAAAGCTCATTTTTTTATAGCTGAAGACAAAGAAAGCGTGTGTTGGGGACTTGGGGTTAGCAAAAGAGGAGAGAAATCGAACAAACAAATCCCACAAACATGAACAAAGGTTTGATTTCTTCATTATGATATATTTCGAATGCTTTGTATTCACTTGTTTAGATGCCACTTATCATTAACATTATGTTCTATGAGTTGAATGTCTTTTGGTTTGAATGATCTTCTCTTTGTTGTATGTTATGGTTCTGTAGCCAACATGGCAGTAAAATAAGTTGAAGTTTATGACTTAAACTCCATTAAAAATGTCTCCTTTAAGCTTTGGTTGAGGAAAGTTGACAACTTTATATAATGAAATTAACTGGTACTTGTTATAATGCTTTATGGCATTAAGTTTTGTTTCTGTTGTGAAAAAAAGAAAAGAAAAAGGAAAGATTTTCATGGATATTGTTTGAGTTTGAAGTGAGAGAAGATCGTAATTTTCTCTTTGTTTTTCTTTTCAGTCATAGAAAAAAGCATAATCCATTTGATTTACTTAAAAAGGTTTAAACTTTTTGTTGAGGGTAACGGAAGAAAAATTGTTACTTTTCCAAGTATCTCAATAAGTTTGGTTCTTCATGTGATTTCTTATTTTTGGTGCAAGATTTCATATTGAGAAAGTCATCTATTTTATATTTGTTTAGGTTTACCAGGATCAGTGATGTATAAAAACAGATTGCAAGAATATACACAAAAATTAGGCATATCACTGCCGGAATATCGAATTAGAAATGAAGGATTTACACATGCACTAAAGTTTAAGTCATGTGTTCTGGTAAATGGAAAAAATTATGTATCTGGTGGAACATTTCCGAAGCGAAAAGAAGCTGAGCAGGATGCTGCAAAAGTTGCTCTTGAGAACATAACTGAAACCAGAAATGATGGAGGAAACCCTAGTATTCAGGTGCTCTGCTGCACTTTCAGCTCCCTTGATGTAAAATTTTGTCTTTTAATAGTAATTCGGTGTCATTGAACGGGAGTCTGAATTTTGAAAAATGATGTCGTTTAAACTTGAAAATTCTGGCTCTGTATATGCTTATACCTCACATTAGTTTTCCTTAATGTAAAAGGGCATTGATGGTGGACTTCAAGTTTATCTTTCAGATAGTTTTACTCCGAGGTTTAGTAGACATATTTATGCTTCTACACTCTATTAAGATGTTAAGAGAAATAGATTCAGAGATCAACTCATCTGGGATCTGGTAGTCTTTTTTATTCATATAAATTATGTTCACTTCATGTTTTTTAGGATCCAACATATTGCAAATTGATCCTGTTTGAATATGCTGTCAAAATGAACCTGAAAAGACCTGAATATTCATGTCTACTCTGGTTTTTGATGGTAAAGTTTACAAAGGCGAAGAAGCCAGAAGCAAGAAGATAGCAGAACAGCTGGCTGCACGCGTTGCCATTCGATCACTCCTTAGTACATTTGCATGCTTCATTTAAAGTTTATGAATCTTCTTTCGAATAGCAAGTTTGTCTCCTCTCTAACTAACCTGCATTATTTTTTAGAATCCGATTCAGGAATCCTCCAGCAAATAATCAATTCCAAGTCCAGAGTTCAAGATGTTGTACCTGAAGTAAAGAATCTGAGCACTAACCAGCTCCATCAACACCAGGTAATAAAGTTGAGCTTATATTAGTTAGTGAATGAGACGAATTTAGAATTCTGCTGGAGGTTAATAATTTGCTAACATCTAAATGTTTCAATAGTTTCTTCCGGGAAGGCAAATGATGTTTCTGTAAGTATCTTTAACACTCTTACAAGTTTTAGAAAAGACAAGATTATGCTCATATCCTGTAACACAATCTAACAATTTAGCCATTTTTTCATCCTGTACACAACCTTCAACCTCCAAATTGACTTCTATCTGTTCAACTGTTAATTGTAGCGGTGAGAATAAGCGAAAGCCTCAGACAAGTGACTACACACAGAAAAAATTGCGACGCCATCTACAGTAAGTTTGCCTTGTTCGTAAACTCCTTTTGTGTTGCAACCAAACAATGTAAAATGTTTAAATAAAAGTTTTTAATATTAATATAGCTCTTGTAGTCCGTAGATAAGAACAACTAAACATACACTTAAAAATTCCAACTGTTTGCCGGAAGTTAATGTCTTGGAGGATCTCATATAGCTATTTCAACTTTTTGATGACTAAAAGTTTTCCATGAAACAGGCTCTGTTTAGTTTTACAATTCACCATACACCTCTTCAATAGTTTAATAAAAAAATTAAAAAAAATTAAAAAAAAATTAAACAAAATTTAAATTAATTAAAATAAAAAAAAAATAAAAGAAAAAAAAAAAAAAAAAAAAAATAATTAAAAAATTAATTCTTTAAACTATTCACTATTCTAGTTAAGCTTTTGATGCCCTTAAAATTGCAGGTTCCAAGGTTAATCTTGATGGGATGCTGCCTTTTTCTTCAGTCCAAGAACAGTTTAGATATGCATTAGAAAATTAAAAAATGGCTTTCTGGGTCCTTCAAACTTCTGTAAATATATATTCAGATGAGAACTTTAAATCATACTCTTATATGTTTAAATGTCAAAGTATATAGTATCAATCAAAATGTTTTTACAAAGTGTTTTACTTCAAATTTGTCGTTATTTCTTTATAACATTACTGACAGAAAGGATTTGTCTTTGTATTGTCAAAAAGAACCATCTTCACCAACTCCGATCAGTGGAGGGTAATGGTAGTGGGCCAGTGGCATTGTTACAGACATGTTGCGAGAACTACTAATTAAATATTTATTCCTTCATATCAAAACTCATTCAGGATAAGATTCTGGTTGTCGTTTCGCATAGGTGGAGCCACCTTGGGACCAAGTGCCCCCACCTCGCCAAACAAAGTTATCTCCATTGTATAATATTATTCATATTGACCCTCCTCAACAAGTTTTCTGGTTCCGTCACTGCATCTTGACCAACGGGTGATGGTACTGGACCATTAGAGGTGGTCAAGGACCAGTCCCAAGCAGGCCCGGTCTGGGCCCATTTGAGACTGATCCTGGGATCGGTCCTAGGCTTATGAGCAATTTTAGGACCTAGATCGGTCTTATGGGCTTGGAAAATTTATATTTTCCCTCTAATCTTTTTTTTAATTTTTTTATTTTAAGGGTGAAATGAAATTTTATAGGGGGTTTTTAGTATTTTTTAGAGGTAGATTAGTAAGTTTCTAAAAGTTTAATTAATTTTAAAAAATAATAAATAAATTAATTAATTAATAGTATAAATATAATATTCACATTTCACACATTCAAGCTTTACAAATAAACAATTAAATAATTTTTTTAATTAAATTATTCATCTTCATCGTCAACAATATTTACATCATTCAAATCTGTATTCTTAGAGAGTTTGAGTAGTTCGGGATCTTTAGGGTGCTGTTGTAGTCTTCTTTCTGCATAAATCAAATTCCGTAAACACGTTATCACTTCAATCATCTTATCGGTTAAAGAACATTTTCTGTCTTCAACAATTCGGCCACTTGTTGAAAATGTTGACTCGGATGTAATTGTAAAAACCGGTACAGATAAAATGTCACATGCCATTTGGGTTACAATAGGGAATCGACTTTCATATTGGTTCCATCATTGAAGAATATCCATGTCACGTTTCTCTTTTATCGTCATGAAGAACAGGTCCATTTGTAGATAGCGATTCAGCTCATTTGGTTTATGTATATACGAGCTGGAGCTGCTACTTCCGTCATGTAGGATTAGCATAGCTCACCCTCAAATTTTTTCAGAAAATATTAATATGTACAATTTTTTGTTTTTGGCCTACCTTGACAAAAATATTAATGTGTAATTAGTTGTTATTATGATCCACTCTAACAGAAATTTATGGATTCGCCCTGTTTATATGTATAATGGCTATTTAAGTTTTATAATTGAATATTGAGATATTGGAGGGAACTAAAAGTAAACTTTCTTTATTCTGAGCTAGATTCGACCTTGTGGTATGGATTATGATAAAAATTGATGTAAATAGTGTAAAATTAAGTGTTATTGATGGTTACGCTAGCGGTCTTGCGTCTTGCCCAGTGCATAATTGCATGTAATTAAATATGAATTTTTTTCTCTCCAATATTCTCTTCTATTAAACAAAAGTAAATTTTTTTGTTTTTACTTTATGTTGCCCAATGCATAATTGCTGTTACTAAAAAAAAAAAAGTAATTTTAAAAAAAAAAAATTATAAAATATTATTTTAACCCCTATAATTTATGTTTATTTTAAAATTTATAGGAGATTTTACGTAATTTTACAAAAGATTAAAAAGAAAATGATTAAAAAGGTTTGGGCCCAGGCCCCGGCCTTGGAGGAGGGCCTAGTGGAGGGACTAGGCCCTCCTCCTTAGGCCTGGTCCAGTTTTGGGACCAGGCTCCTAGGACTGATCCTCTCAAGGACCGGTCCTAGGACCGGGTTTTTGGACTGGATTTTTAGACCCATTCCCAAATGCTCACCTCTAGTGTTGGTATCGCTAGACATACTGTATTTGTTGGAGTTGTCAACTATTTTAATATTAATAGGCCATGTAGACGCATTAAGGGATCTCGCTATTCGGTCAATGGGTAAGGGGCTTTTTCCGTGTATAACCGTTAAATGATTTCTTTAAGTTATTAATTTTTTATTGAGTTTAAGCTTAAGAATAAGAATCCTTATAAAACTAGGTTTTAGTATTTTACACATAGTATATAAACACATGTTTCCCTTGTAACTTCATTGTAAACGAGAGAGATGTGAAACAATATATAACTAATATTGAATCAGGGTAAAATCGAGCATATTTCTGTTTTCTTTTATTGTTTGAGGTTTGTGTGTTTGTTATTTTGGATTGGCATCATATTCAACATTTACTAATTTATTAATCGCACGTTTATAGAAGAAAACTCAGAATCTGAAAAGAAACCATGTTCACCCACTCTAGTTAGTGGAAGGAGAAGGTGAAGCTTTTATAAACAAAACATTCCATATAATATTTCTTCCACATCAGTCATTGGACTTCAAAAGAGAAGAAGCAACAACGAAATTGTGCTGTCTTTTGGAAATCAAAGATGCTGCATCAGTCCAACTTTGTCCTGATTAAACCTTACCAACCCACAAAAATTAACAAATAAAAATTGAGTCAATAAATGACAATAAGCTAAAAGGATAAGAAGTCGACATTTATTTCTATTTTATATTTCATTTTTTTCAATCAAATGAAGACATGCATGCAGTGATCTTTACTGATGAGTTTCTCCTTCTCTTCTCAAAAGATTTTCCACCTTTAATTTAATCATAAATTAATCCTGGCAGCCGAACTATATTTCTAAACAAATCTAATCTTTTATTCACTTGTCCATTGGCGTTCTCTACCCACCACTCTTCCAGAGCCACAAAGTCTGTCCTGATACGAAATTATTAAAACTAGCCTCGAGAATATAATACACCAATTTCTCACTATATATATAGAGCTTCTTGTTGCTGGTTTGCTACAACCAAGTCTTGTTCTAGCTAGTTAGCAAAATATGGAGAGCTTGAACAAGTATTATGGGTTTCCAATGCTAGTACTAGCATTACTATTTCTTTCCAGGGCGGTACCGTCCTGTGCTGATATATCAGCAACCAAACGTTTTCGATTTAATGTACGTGTTATGATGTTTTGGAACTTTTTTTTTGGTCTGTCTTTATTCAATCTAATGAAAGGTTATTATGGTTTGGTGTTTCAGGTTGAGTGGAAGAAGGTGACTCGATTGTGTCACACAAAGCAACTTTTAACAGTGAATGGGAAGTATCCAGGGCCAACCATTACTGTTAATGAAGGGGACAATGTGGAGATTAAGGTCACAAACACCATTGCCAAGAACACTACCATCCATTGGTGAGTTTTGTCACATTCCATATCACCTGATCAATGAATTTAGAATTCAGTTTATAAGGTTTTGAATCCTCCTAACGAAATAGACTTACTTCGTGTTTACTATAATCAAGTAGATATTGTTAACTTGTTCTGAATTCGTTGTTTTATAAACTGATTCGTTAGACTACGTAGTATTTGATAAATTCAATTTCTTCTTTAATTTTATTATTATAGTGAGTTTTCATAATTTTATTTTAAAATTTATGGTGAATTTTTTAGTGGAAGGTGACTCTTCAAATAAATATATATAATATTTGATCAATTTGCTTTAATTAAGTTGATTGTTCATATGCACGAATTCCCTTTTCTCTTTGTGGAAAAATTTGGTCCCCTACACAGATTAACAATTCGATTTTCTTATTAAAAGAAAATTTTCCTTTTTCTTTGGAGTTGTATTTATATTTATATTTTATTCTTCTTCTTGTTTATTAAAAGTCAAAATGGTAACATCATATAATTAAATAATAAATTAAATGTTGTTTTACCAACAACTCCCATTCCCCATATAATTAATTATGTGTGTCAACATTAACATATAATATTTAATTAATTATTTTTCTAAATTATTTATCAACTTTTTTGCATGGAAATTACACACAACTGGTCAATTTGAGTCAGCTATATGATCACTAGATTATTTAAGCTACAAAACATTTTTAAATAAAGCAACAAGAGTGATACTGTTATATAGAAATAATGGTTAATTAGTTTCAAATATTTTTTTTTTTTTTTTTTTTTTGTTGACTGAAGGTGTTCGGTCAGTTTACACGTACGTATCTATTCCTCTAGAGCTCTCAGTGGTCACTCCTATTAGAGTCTATGAGAACTCAAACTTAAGAACCCATATTAGACTGTCATACTCATTTATCATTAGGTCATACAGTGGTGGTTAATATTATGATAATTCAATGGTGTTAGCCTTTCCCTAGTTTCCACTGGTTTCTAAATTTCACAAGAAAACAAGAGTCACCAACCATCAAATCTTTTCTGCTGATCTAAAATTTCATTTTTTATATTATAAAGTATCAATCTTTTGAATTATATATTTCTTAATCTCTTGCTTAGTTCATCCCATAATTAACATCTCTATTATTTTATTTCTCATTACCTTATAAACAACCATCTAGATATACTGACAAACAACCTCTATAATCTTCTGCATAATGAAAGTGATCATAAAACTAGCCCTTTGGTTACCTCATCTAGATTAATAATCTTTTCCTCGGTAAATTAAACAGATTTAAATCCTAATGAATGAACCAACTATAATCCAACGAGAATATGTCTCATCAACGTATGTGAATAATTTCTGACATACACAAAATAGTTATTTTGAACTATTAATAATTTTCTGAAGTGTTTTAATTTTGTGGTAATGGACAGGCATGGAATTAGGCAATACAGAACAGGATGGGCAGATGGACCAGCTTATGTAACGCAGTGCCCCATCAGAGGAGGGCAGTCTTATACATACAAATTTTCAGTAGCAGACCAAAGAGGAACCTTGTTATGGCATGCCCATTTTGCTTGGCAACGAGCTTCTGTCTATGGCGCCTTCATCATCTACCCTCGCATGCCTTATCCTTTCAAATCTCCAATCCAAGCTGAAATCCCCATCATCTTCGGTAGCCCTTCAATGATCAATCTCTCTATTTTACTTTACTTTGTATACAAACAAACTAATGTACAAACTGTCTATATGACTCATATGTGATTAGATATAAAGATGAATAATTGAGCTAGTGCAACATACATCTAACGCTATCCTAATCTTTCCATGCATATATGACAGGCTGAATTGGGACAAAACAAAGTTTTGTTTGTTTTAAATGAATTATTTGGTTTCTTTGTCTCTTTGGGTGCTGCCGGCTGATTGTTTATCTGGCCATAACATTTGGTGGTTGAATAAGACAGGTGAATGGTGGAATAGAGATGTGGATGCAGTAGAAGATGGTATGAAGACTGGAAGAGGCCCTGATTCTTCCGATGCTTATACAATAAATGGTTTTCCAGGACCTCTTCATACCTGCTCCGCAAAAGGTAAATAATTAACATCGCGATCTTCGAATAATTTTAGAAGAGTAATGTCACATCAGTTTGAAATATAAAAAAACCTGTTTCTTTTTTACAGATACTTTGATCCAGACAGTGGAGCCTGGAAGAAGCTACATGCTTCGAATAATCAATGCAGCTCTTAACGATGAACTCTTCTTTGCGGTAGCCAAACATACATTTACAGTTGTGGAGATTGATGCAGTTTATACAAAACCCTTTACAACTCCGGCAATAATGATAGCTCCTGGACAAACCACCACCGTTTTGCTTACTGCAAATCAAGTTCCTGATTCCTCAGGCTTGTTTGCAATGGCTGCCAGGCCTTATCTCACTTCTGTTTTCCCCTTCAATAACTCCACAACAATTGGTTTCTTAAGGTACAAGAACAAGGGCACTGGGAAAATTAAAACCAACCTGAACACTTGGAATCTTCAGCTTTACAATCTTCCTGGTATGGAAGATACTCCTTTCGCCACAAAATTTGCGAACAATTTGCGGAGCCTTGCATCTTCTCAATACCCTTGTAATGTGCCTAAAACAATTGATAAACGAGTTGTTGTAGCTATAAGCTTAAACCTTCAAGATTGTCCTGAAAATGAAACCTGCACAGGGTACAATGGAAAGAAGTTCTATGCTTCGATGAACAACCAATCTTTCGTTCGTCCCTCCTTGTCGATATTGGAATCCCATTACAAGAATCTGACGACAGGCGTTTTCACATCAGACTTTCCAGAGAGGCCACCGAACTATTTTGATTTTACTGGTGTTAATCCTGTAACCGAGAACATGAACACAGAATTCGGGACAAAACTTCTGGTGGTACCCTTTGGCACAAACATAGAAATTGTGTTACAGGATACAGGTTTTCTCAATGTGGAGAACCATCCGATTCATGTTCATGGACACAACTTCTTCATTGTCGGGAGAGGATTCGGAAATTTCAACGAGGCCAAGGATCCGAAGAAATACAATCTTGTTGATCCTCCGGAGAGGAACACAGTGGCGGTGCCAAGTGGGGGATGGGCTGCAATTCGGATAAAAGCCGATAATCCTGGAGTTTGGTTCATTCATTGCCACCTCGAAGAGCACACTTCATGGGGACTCGCCATGGCGTTTATTGTTAAAAATGGCCCTGGTCCTGAGCAAGGCTTGCTTCCTCCTCCTCAGAATCTTCCTGCATGTTAAGGAATTAATTAGCTAAATTTAGGGGATTTTAAACTAAGATTTGCCATAGAATAGAAGAGAATTGAGTGTGGAAGATTTCTGATTCTTGAGAAATTTGCAGCTTGTAAACGCTTTCAAGTAATTATGTGAATTGATCGAAAAGTTTTGGGCTTAAATAGTATATGATTTTAAAGAATTAGTACTGAATTCTATTCATTAATATAGCATTGGATCATGAATCAAGCTAAAAAAATTATTGAAAAACAGAAGAATCAATTCAAAAAAACCTTGTAAATGTCAAGGATTGATTTAGGGGGAGACCAGCGCAGTAACCCACTGTTACACTCTTTTGTATTTCGTATTTTTATATTATACGTAATGTAGAAATGCACTGTATATTGGAATATTTATGTTATCAAAAGCAAATTATTATTAAAATCTTATAATTACTCCATGAAAGAAGTGTTACAATGAATAGACTAGTAGATAATTAATTGCATAAGATCTCTCCTACATATTATTTGGATTCCTCATTGATAAATGATTAACTTCAAAAATTTTTCTAATGCATCATTAACATTAATTATACCCCTTTTGTTATTTCTTAGTTTATTTGTTGCTCATGATTCATTGATTTCTATGTTTGAAATTTATTAGATTTGGTTTTGTTTGTTATTTTAAAAGAAGACATCACTAATACTAAAAGTTCCATTAACTCTTGATTCTTAATTATGGTTTTGATTGTGTTGTGGATATAAAAACAACCTTTCTTTGGGTGGAGAGTATTTGCAACTTTCTTTAGACCTTTTTATTACTAATTATATGCTAACCCTAATAGTAGAAAGTACATATTTTTAGCCACATCTTTTATTATAAAAGGGTATTTTGGTCAATTGACTCTTTATTGCTTCCACGTGTCAACTACACATAGGTGGCACGAAATTGTTTTTGCTCGAGTAACATGGATGGGTAAACACCGATTTTATTGAAAACTAACAAAAAAAATAGTGAATAATATTTGATATATCATATATATACAACCGAACCAATTATGAAACGTATCTATCAATACCATATTTATCCAATACCAATGGCACTAGTTTGTTAAAAGCTTTTGGATATAGTAATTCCAAAAAACGTCCCACCACCGATTATATCAATATACAACGAATCAATTATGAGAATCTTTACTACATATCAAGATTCTAAGTGTAAAAATCTGGTTCATCACTGTGAAAGCTACCAAGGGATTTCCAGGCAGGATTTTGGCATGGGTTTGGCAGAATCAAGAAAGACAAGAAGAAAAGCACAGCAAAGGACATTGGGTTGGTCCAAATAAAAATGTTTATTATAAAGTTTTTTTATTTAAAGGATTGTAATGTTAAGTTACCTTTATTTAAATGCTAATACACATTTATACATTGTGTTTTTTATAATAAATTAGTGTAATTAATATAAGACCATTATAGCTTTAATCATGGTTGATGTAATTGATCATTGAAGTGGGCCAAATATGTAATGATATAAACTTACAAAAAGAAATTGATGGCCCAACCTTTTTTGACCACTCACTCTCATCATAAAAATTTTCCTATACGATATTTGGTATAATATTAATTGGGAAATAATTTAATTTAATGTTAATATTAATTGGGAAATTAATTTAATTTAATGTTAATATTAATTGGGCTTCACATGATGCCATGGAAACAAGAGCCATAGAAATGAAAGGGGTGGAAGTAAAAGATTTCACATGATTTATCAAAGAAAGAGAATGGAATATGCAGCTCAGGCTTTAATACTTTTCTTTATTTTCTTTAGAGCCTGCAGCTTTTATTGCTTTTGCCTGGGCCGCGTGCAAACCCATTTTCACCTCTTTTTTCCATTTTTACTATTTTTGTTCACACGTGTAAAATTTATTAGAATTTATATTGTTTAGTATGAAGTTTTACATTGAACAAAGTATGTAAAAGGGAACAATTTTGAATGTATTATTCCAGAGATCTTGAGGTCGATTCACTTAAGTTGTTAATAAGAATAATCATTGAAAGGATTTATTCGACTGTTAACTTAAGGGTTCTGGAAGATTAATTGACGTACGTGTAAGTTCGGACACCTCCGATCACTAAAAGATTAGGTTATCACTAAAGTGATTTACTTGACTGTTAATTTTATGACCTTAAGAGATTAGTTGAGATATACGTAAATTGGGCAGATATCCGGTAAAAAAACAAAAAAGTATGTAAAATAGAAAATTTAATAATCGAAATATAATGTTTGATAAAGATTTAATTGGAAGATAGCTGGCAATTCTTTTTGTCACTTTTTTTGTACAGAATTTGAAAGTCAAAATTCTGTAATTAAAAAATTCCATTAATTAATTAGAGCGTGGGACTACTAAATCTACAGTCAAATTATCCCCTAAAGAAAGTTGATATATTCCAACTTGCAAAACACAATTAACTTGATAGTGGAGGGCAAACCCATATATTAAATATGTTTAATATAAACTTTAATGCTTTATTAAATTAATTAATTAAAATCCCTATACACAATCCCCTATGCTTAAATACATGGCTTCTTTCTTAATAATAAATTTGCATTGAATTTGGGTTCTAGGATTTTATTGAACTTAGAGATTGTTTAAATTAGAGTAAACAGTCATATTCTCACCCAAGGTTTGACAAAATCTTAAGTTGGTATCCCAAGTTCCATTTATTCCAAATTCTCATCCTTAAAATAACTTAAAATGGTTAGATATAACAGTTTAGGGATAAATTAGTCATTTCGTAGAGGAGGCGCACATTAACAGATCGACACCCCTAACAAAGCTCTGGTGCACGTTAGCCAACATCATCGCGGACTTTTTTGCCATTTTCTGGCGATTCTTCCACCCAAAATCACTATTGTCACCACTATTCAAACCCTCATTCTCCCCTCTACAAAACCTTACCCTTCACAACCTCTCATCACTCGCCGATCGCTAGCCACGACAGTCGCCACATGCAATTGGTTTTCGTCAATCTCCACCGACGAATGGCCACTAAACGGTTGCTAGGGACATAGGGTTTCGTAGATTTGGAGACGCTGGTTGCAATGGTGATGTCCAATTGGATTTTCGTCGTTGGAATACAGTGAAGAACGACGAAAATCTAAGCCTGACAGTGCCGATGATTGGAGGGCCCAATGAGTCGGGAACCAGAGGGGTTTTGGACGACGGACAATGGGGAAGGTGATGGAGGTGACCAGGGGGTTCGCTGCCATTGGAAACATCACAGATTTGGTGAAAATCGAGACCGTGCGCAATCACTGAGGGTGTAATTGAAGTAATTTCAAAATAAGATGGTTAATTTTATAATTTTAGTAATTTAAGAGTTAAAACATAATTTCTTAATTTAGGGTTAAAGGCATTACAGTAATTGCACTCCCACTACCCTAAAAATTGTTAACAATGTTATTTTAAGGGTTGAAATCTGGAATAAATAGAACTTGGGGTATCAACTGTGATTTCGTCAAACCTTGGGTGGGAATATGTCCTTTACTCTTTAAATTATTTAATTTTTAATTAGCATAGCTTGTATTTTGTGAAATTTCAAGTCTAAAAAATGAGTAATGCTACAGTTACCGAAGGTTGCACACCGAATCTGTGCACCAAATGACGTGACAAAATCCTGACCGTTGATTTATTACCAGTTAATATTAATCAATGGTCAAGATTTTATCACATCATTCGGTACACAGATTCGATGCACAACCTTTGGTGACTCTATCATTTTCCCTAAAAAATAGATCCCCTAAAAGTAGTTTGTCTTATTGAACTTTATTCTTAATAGGAAATCTATAAAATATTAATCTTTTTATATCATATAAATAATAAACANATTATGAGAATCTTTACTACATATCAAGATTCCAAGTGTAAAAATCTGGTTCATCACTGTGAAAGCTACCAAGGGATTTCCAGGCAGGATTTTGGCATGGGTTTGGCAGAATCAAGAAAGACAAGAAGAAAAGCACAGCAAAAGACATTGGGTTGGTCCAAATAAAAATGTTTATTATAAAGTTTTTTTTATTTAAAGGATTGTAATGTTAAGTTACCTTTATTTAAATGCTAATACATATTTATACATTGTGTTTTTTATAATAAATTAGTGTAATTAATATAAGACCATTATAGCTTTAATCATGGTTGATGTAATTGATCATTGAAGTGGGCCAAATATGTAATGATATAAACTTACAAAAAGAAATTGATGGCCCAACCTTTTTTGACCACTCACTTTCATCATAAAAATTTTCCTATACGATATTTGGTATAATATTAATTGGGAAATAATTTAATTTAATGTTAATATTAATTGGGAAATTAATTTAATTTAATGTTAATATTAATTGGGCTTCACATGATGCCATGGAAACAAGAGCCATAGAAATGAAAGGGGGTGGAAGTAAAAGATTTCACATGATTTATCAAAGAAAGAGAATGGAATATGCAGCTCAGGCTTTTACTTTTCTTTTATTTCTTTAGAGCCTGCAGCTTTTATTGCTTTTGCCTGGGCCGCGTGCAAACCCATTTTCACCTCTTTTTTCTATTTTTACTAATTTTGTTCACACGTGTTAAATTTATGAGAATTTATATTGTTTAATATGAAGTTTTACTCTGAATAAAGTATGTAAAATAGAGCGAATTTTGAGTGTACTATTCAAGAGATCTTGAGTTCGATCTATTTAGGTTGTTAATAAGGATGAACATTGATGAGATTTACTCAACAATTAACTTAAGAGTCCTAGAAGATTAATTGAGGTATGCGTAAGCTCGAACACCCCTGATCATTAAGAAAAGATAGGGGTGTTCAAAAGAATCGGTTAGAACCGTAACCGACGGGTACCTGGGGTTTGGTTTCAGTTCGTATCCGAAATCGACCGTCAACGGGTAGGTTCCAGTTCTAAATTTTTGAAACCGTTACTATACGGTTCTGGTTCTAGTTCCTATAATTAGGAACCGAAATCGGGAACCGAGAACCGAGACTAATATAAAATAAAATTAAAGATTAAGGGGGTTAATAAAAACTTTTATAGAAAAAGTAATGTGAATATATTTATATTTATATTTCATAACATTTAAAGTAAGTTGGTTTGACTTTTGAGAATCTACCTTTACAAAGTAATGGAGTTTGTAATTTTATTTTTGTTAACAAGTGATAGGTGAGAGGATATTTGTAAGTTTTTAAGGGTTTTTTTACCATTTTAAAAAATTTTGGGGGGTCATATAATTTTATAGAGTACTCAGAATCAGAACCGAAACTATTGTTACATGTTCCGGTTCTTGTTCCAAATTTCAAGGAACTGTCGGTTCTGGTTCTTTAAAAAAATGTACGGTATCTGGAACCGAACACCCTTAAGAAAAGAGATTGTTACTAAAGATATTTACCTGACTGTTAACTTTATAGCCCTAAGAGATTAGTTGAGGTACACATAAACTGGCTAGACACCTGGTAAAAAAAAAAAAAAAAANTATACGTGGTTTTAGAATGCAATTAAACAACCTAAAGTTGTTTCAAAATGTTGAGGACCCTAATTCCCAATATTTTATTTTTATTTTTTTTAAAGTGATATGATATCAATATATTTATTTATTTATTTTATTTTGGGCAATTTGATTGATATTCGAAATTGAATCCTAAAAAAATTGGTGAGGCTTATCCCGTGAATGTGATTAAAAAATTCATGAGATTTATTGCATACATATAATGTCCATGACTTTGTCCACATTAATTATTTTTCCTCTAGTTTCTATCTCTATCTTATCTTTCCCCCATTGTCCACACTCTGTTTTGTGGCAATTTCATTTATCCTACATACATTATAACAGTTTATTAATGTGACAAATTACCCACTCCTCGAGAATTAGAGAATCTGAATCCGTGATCATATATACATTATAACAGTCTATTAATTAGAACTAATCTCAATGTGTTAATTTAGCGATGTGAAATAAATACAATTTCTAATAAAATCAAAATGTAATATGGAACAAATTGAATAATGAACATAATCTAATGGTTGGGATAACATAAATTATATAAGAAAGAATAATGTAAATACATAATAAATAAAACTTTATGCAAAAGAATGATTTGTTCATAATACTATTACTAATCCCCACTACTTGACTTTTACTTAAAAACTTAAATAGATCTAACCGAGGTAATTCATCATCAACTCAATCCCATCCCCCAACCCCACTTCCTTCTTCTTCTTCTTCCTTTATTTCCTCCTCCTCCATTCTTTTCTTTCCTTTCAATCTTCTCTTCAACCACCATTTCATAATCTATCACCAATGTACCTCAAACTTTCATTCTTTTCACTTACACCCCTCTTCTTTCTTCTTCTTTCCCCTGTTTTCTTCTCCTCCTCCTCCTCCTCTCTCCCCAATCCAGAACCTGCATCAATCCAACCTTTCCATGTCGCATCCTCCCCTCCAGCCACAATCCCTGCATTCCCGGAACAGTCCAATGTCGCCGGCTGTCCACTTAACCTCCCTGAAGGGCTTTTTCATAGCGTAAAGAGTGCATGTGGAGTTTCCAAACCCGGTGATGCAACCGGGCAGCTTCACCGAAGCCGGTGCTGTCCAGTTCTAGCTTCGTGGCTCTACGCCGCCTATTCGGCCACTGCTTTGGGCAGAACTGGCAGTGTGAGCCCGGCCATTGTGGGTCACTCTCCAACTTCTGTGGACTTGCCTCTGCTGCCTGATGACTCTGAAACTTGCGTGGATGATCTTGGAAAAGCTCTGAAACAAAAGGGAATAGAACTCGTTAAGCCTAATGAAACTTGTGATGTGGTGTATTGTTACTGTGGCATTAGATTGCATCCCCTCAACTGCCCTGAAGCTTTCTCTTTGAACCAGAAAGGAAAACTTTCTGGGAATAAAAATGTGAAGAGATTAGAAAGAGATTGCTTGAGTAGCAGCTCCAATGTCAATGGATTTCCAGGCCTTGGTGGCTGTAACAAATGCTTACACTCTCTTCATCAGGTAAATTTATATTTTGGTTCAATTTGGTTTCTTTTTCCTTTTGTGGGTATCATACAAAATCAAAGAAGAACAAATGGGTGATTTAGGGTTTGTTCATCTGGCTTGATAAATTGGGAAAGTTGATTTTTTTTTTTTTTTTTTTTAATGTTGCTTTTCTTTACTATACTTCATGTGGATTACCTTCTTGTCTCTGGTTTAACACTTTTAGTATGTTTTACGCGCCATAAAAGTTTGTGAAAGAAACACGCGCCATTGGCCATATGGATTTGAGTCTTCAGCTCACTTTTGGCTAAAACTTTTCCTTCGATCTTTGGGAAGAAACAAGAAAGAAACACTGGCCACATAGATGCCCTAAACACCAGAGGTTCAAACCATAAACTTTGTTCTAAATGTGTCCCGGATAGGATTCGAACCCGGTACTTTGGTTTAAATGTTTGGTCTAAGTGGTAATGTAGAACTCCATTAATTTCCTTGGACTTGGATTTTTCAAGTGAACAGTCGGGAATACTGCTGGGTATTAAAGGCTTGACTTGCGGATTCCAGTTGATTTTTGTTGGATGTTGTACCTAATTATTCGGTGTATATAACTTCATTTACCAAACTTTTGTTAGTACAATCAAATGACATTTATAACTTGTACTTGTTTGATTTAATAATGTTTTATTGCAGCTTAACAACCAGGCTTCCAATGGAAGCAAATCAGATGAGAGGACTACCAAAATACACAACAAAGATTGTCAACTAATGGGGCTCACTTGGCTGCTTGCCAAGAACCGAACTGCCTACATTCACACTGTTTCAGCGGTCATACGCGCTATGATGATGAGCACAGATGGCTCTGATCCTCAATCTTGCACTCTTAGCAGTGATGGAATGCCTCTCGCTGTTGATTCTTTTGATATTTCGAATCAGTCTTCATCGATCAATCTTCCGGTTCCCTTCTATATCTCCCTTTTATCACTATGTTTGTTATGTATGTTCTTCATTGTACCATCTGCGCGGTTTTAGCTAGAACTTGTAAGGTTTTATATCAGTGAATTCTGTAATTTTGTCATCCCATTTTGTTCCTGTTAATGTAGCAAGTAGAATTCATCGTCCTGTTCATTTTTAGATGTCAATCTAACGGGTGAAACTGGCGAGATAGGAATGTGTATGGGGAGATTATAAAGGAACTAAATGAAAACTCAGGTGGACCAGACTAACATGGAGGTTACAGGGTACTGCTTTGTTTTAGAGAGACAAATTTAGGGAAAATGGGCACTTGTTTGCTGGAATCATTTGAATGTCAACATCTCCTACAGGGAAATCTTTTATCTTCTATGGCTTGTATGCACAGAAGATAAATGGAATATGGACTTCAAATTCGGACCTAAAATTCAAACTTAAAATCCAGACGTTCCGAAATTAGAAAAATAATGCTTTGAGATGGTTTTTGGAGGAATTTAACTTTGGAAATATTTGGGAATGGTCAATTTTTGGAATTTGATTAGGGGGCAATTGTTATAACTTGAAGCAGCAGCAAGGAGAAACATCAACATCATAATTTGACTCCAATGTAACCTTTTGAGAAATATTTCTTTTAACCTTTACCCATGATTTACCTTACCACGGCAGTGGTCCGGCCACTTTAGTTATTTAAAAAAGAGTAAACGACATATTTGATGAAATCCTAAGTTGGTACCTCAAGTTCCATTTATTCTATATTCCTACCCTTAAATTAACGAAAAATGGTTAGACATAACGGCTTAGGGGTAAATTGGTCATTTCGCAGAGGAGGCGCACATTACCAGATCGCCGCCCTTAACAAAGATCTGGCACACGTTAGCCAACATTAGGGGTTTTCAAAAGAATCGGTTGGAATCGGAACCAGCGGGTACCCTGGGTTTGGTTCCGGTTCCTACCCAGAACTAGTCGTCAATGGGTAGGTTTCGGTTCCAAATTTTTAGAACCGTTAATGTGTGGTTCCAGTTCCGGTTCCTATAGTTAAGAACCGGAATCGGAACCAGGAACCAGGAACCGAGACTAATATAAAATAAAATTTAAGATTAGGAGGGTTAATAAATACTTTTGTAGAAAAAGTAATGTGAATATATTTATATTTATATTTCATAACATTTCATGCAAGTTGGTTTGACTTTTGAAAATCTACCTTTACAAAGTAATGGAGTTTGTAATTTTGAATTTTGAATTTATAATTTGTAATTTTATTTTTGTTAACAAGTGCCAGGGGGGGGTTGTATTTGTAAGTTTTTAAGGGTTTTTTTATCATTTTAAAAACTTTTGGGGGGTCATAGAATTTTATAGGGTACCCAGAATCAGAACTGGAACCGTTGTTACAGGTTCTGGTTCTGGGTACCTAGGAACCGGAACCATCGGTTCCGGTTCTGGTTCCAAATTTCAAGGAACCGTCGGTTCCGATTCCTTCAAAAAGTGTAGGGTACCCGAAACTGAACACCCTTAGCCAACATCACCAATGACGTTTTTCGCCCTTTTCGGCGATTCTTCCACCCAAAATCACCCTTGTCACCACCATTCGAACCCTCATCCTCCCCTCTACAAAATCGTACCCTTCACAACCCGTCATCACTAGCCGATCGCTAGCCACGACAGCCGCCACATGTGACTGGTTTTCGTCGCTCTCCACCGGCGAATGGCCACTAAATGGTTGCTGGGGACATAGGGGTTTCGTAGATTTGGAGATGCTGGTTGCAATGGTGATGTCCAATTGCATTTTTGTCGCCGGAATCGATCGGAATCCAGCGAAGAAAGACGAAAACCTAAGCTTAACGGTGCCGGCGATTGGAGGGCCCAATGAGTAGAGAACCAGAGGGGTTTTGGATGACGGACGATGGGGAAGGTGATGGAGGTGACCGGGGCTTTTGCCGCCATCGGAAACAACCCAGATCCAGTGAAAACCGAGACAGTGCGTAGTCACTGAGGGTGTAATTGAAGTAATTTCAAAATAAGATGGTTAATTTATAATTTTAGTAATTTAGGGGTTAAAACATAATTTATTAATTTAGGGTTAAGGGCATTATGGTAATTGAACCCTTACTACCCTGAAAATTGTTAACAGTGTTATTTTAAGGGTGGGAATTGGAATAAATAAAACTTGGGGTACCAACTATAATTTTATCAAACCTTGGGTGGGAATATTTCGTTTACTCTTTAAAAAAATATACTTATATACTATTTAATAAAGTAAATATATTTATAAAAAAGTACTATGCGGCCCAACTAGAATGAAGCCCTAAAACTGAAGTTGCTATTGCCACCGCACCTTAGGTTAGGCCCATTCTATGCGATTTATAAAATTAAATCCATAAATTGATTTTTACAATATTAGTATTTTATTAAAAATTATATCTTGGACCCTAAATAATAAAAAAACCATAATTATGTTTTACAAGTTTAATATATGTTTGTAATTGTAAAGGCTATCAAACTGCATACACCGAATTATTCTTAGTCAAATTATTAATAAAAAGATAATCGTTTTAGTAAAAAGATTTCATCACCAAATAGACTGTTCTTGCTCATGTAACGACCAGGAAAAAAATCTTATTCTCGACGCATCCAGATTTAGAGAACCGGTGTTCCTCTCGACGAACGTCCAGACACTTCAAATTCAGAAAGTTTATTTGGAAGAAGAAATGTACTTGACAATAAAGGAGTTATTTTCATGATTTAAAGAAAACAGAACAAGCGATTTTGTCTTTTTAATAATCAAATATGGTCAATTCAAGACAGCGGAGCTAAGTGTCATTTTTTCAAATCATGGGGTTCCAATGTAGTTTCTTTTTACCACAGGGGAAAAGATATATTTACCTCTTAATTAATAATAATAATAAAAAAAAACACTCAGTAGTACAAGTAGAATTTTATTAAAAGAAAAGAAAGAAAAAGAGAAAGTTGACACTTAGATTGAGAGACTTAACGAGCCTTTTTTCTCAAGATATTCTACCATTTTTTATTTATTTATTTTATTCCATTAATTACGACTTATTTAATCAAATAATTAGTTCTACCATTTTTGTCAATTTTCCCACACACATTCATGAATTTATAAGAAAATATTAATGCAATTAACTAGTTTCCTTTCTATGTCGGTGTATAAAATAAATTACAACCAATCATCTATTAGTAAATCGTTCGTATATTCGCCAGATGTCTGTATCTGTATCCGTCGCTATTACTTTACCAATTATTATCATCATTTTCGATGTTAACGCTTGTGTAATACTTCTTATCTCATCTTTCTTTTACTTTCTTAATTTATTTTTTCTTTTTTCTATTAAAATTTCTGATTGGAAATTCACACTTAATTGTTTAAAAAAATCTACCCCATGTTCTAAGCATTTCCCCAATGTTAGAAACCCTAATCATATTGTAGTTAAGCTAATAAAGTCAGATAATGATAGATGGTTGGTACAAACCACAACTTGTGTTGATGTTGTTCGTGTTACATTGCACTGTAATTTTGTTCGGGAGTTCAGGATCATCGGTCATTAAATCTCTGGTAGTTTTCTTCCATCTTTTAAATTTAATCTTTTGGAGATAGATATAGATTAATTAAATTAGATATTTTTTTTATCAAATTAAGAAGGTATTTTAATTTTCTTAATAAGTTTTTAGAGTGTGAGGAAATTAAGAGATTAATGATTTTTTATTGATTTTATTTGCATATCAAAATGTTATTGGAATCTAATTGTTTATGATGTGGTTGAATGCATAGTTATACCATTTTGTTTCAGTGTCCATTAGATTCTTGGTATGCAGAAATGTTAAATGGAAGAGATAGGTGGGGTGTTTGAATCTCCATGTTCAGTAGAGTGGTCATTGATTGTTCATGTAGAAAGATTTCACTTCTAGCTGATTTCAAGGTAATACGTGCAGGATAATATCCCAGTTACAATTCATATATCTGGTATTACTATCAGTATTTATAGAATTCCATTATCAGATAGTATGAGGTGTTTTTGTGGGAGTGAGTTATCGCAGTAACACCCAAGATCCAACACTCTTGAGGCATAATACAGAATGAACAAAATGGATGAAGTGATAATGTGATAATGTGATATCTTTATACAATATAGGTTGTATTCATGTATAGATTAGAAGAAATAAAAAAACAGTGAATATCATTTGCATTGAAATAAATCTCAGCAAAGTTAAATTAATTATCTTCAATTACCATGCCCCTTCAGTACATGATCCCGCAGTTCCGATTCATAAGCATTATTCTAGCTCACACATTTGCTTCTTCTGAACCTATATATATACCTCCAGTAACCTCTCCAATATCTCAACAACAAATTTCCTATGTGACTCATATACACAGCAACCTGCACATTCTCCACAAACACCACCATCATACACTTCCTATTCAACACTTGAAAGAGAACCACCTCAACCACATAATTCAATTTGTCTGAAGCTGCATTTTGTTCTCTCATAGCTGTTTGATCATAATTCTTCTTGTTTGCTCTCACCTTGCATAGAAAATATAAATAGAAATAAAAACAAGAATTAGAAAAAACTGTAGTTTGGTTAATTTTAGAACTAACAGATTAGTATGATGACGGCAAATTTCTCGTTTATAATGAAGCAGCATGCTCTTTATCCTTTCATGAAGTTGCAAGTATAAGAATTTCATCCTCGTTTCTTTTGTAGGTATATATATATATATATATATATAATAGATGTTTATTTCTTTATTTGTTGCTTGACAGATTTCCTAATTGCCAACCCAAATCGACATGTGAAGCTTTCAAAAACAAAAATGAAGTGAAATGACAGGTCAGTAAGATCATTTTCAGCCGGAAGAATCTCATAAGACTATCTTTAATGTTTCCAAATTTATCATTGGAATGATAAATGTTGCATTTTTAATCAAATAGGCTCTCAAAGTTTAAAAATTGTATCATTTATACCCTTTCGCCATCAGTGTGCTACATAGGTAAAATGGTGACTTTTGGTTTTATAAAAAAGTGTTGGGGTAAAATATAACTTTGGTATTGTAAGAAAGTGTTTTGTAAACTCAGCGATGATGTAATGAAATTAGGGCAAATGGGTATCAGTGATAGAGTTTTTAAATTTTGAGTGTTCATTTAATAAGACAAACGGGTATCAATAATACATTATTCAAACTTTGAGGGCCTATTTAATAAAAAAAGTGTGAAAATTGTTCTCCCAATAATAAATTTGAAAACTTTAAGGGTAGTCTATAATATTCTTCCTTTTCACATCTCTATTTTCTATGATCCACCTAATAATAAATTAATAGATGATTTTAAACATAATTTCTAAGGCATTAGACTTGATCGAACAAATCGAGTGCAATCATGTTCATATCACATAAAATCAATCATTATGTGGTAGGTGTCTCTTCTATTATTCGAACACAACACTATTGAGTATAGTTAACCCGAGTAACTAAAAGGTTTGCTATTCGACCACAACGAGAAAGGTTAAATACATGTCCTTCTTTCAACCTCGCAATTTTATTTTTGGGTTTGATCATCACAAACATGCATGCTTCACCTAAATTAATGTGTATACTCCTACCATTCGTCGCAAAAACATCCTTAATTATAAGCTAGAACTTCATCAAATGCATGCCCTCTCCATATATATGCAGTCAAATGGCAGGCTTTCAATGGAAACATATAAACTTTGAGTCGAACACCTTCATATGTCTGCCCACACAAGAATACATCCACAGAACAAACGGAAAAGATTAGGTACACCAACTCCTTTTCATCTTTTACATGTGTTCTTACGTCATTTGCTCTTGTCTAATTTGTCATACACTAAACTTTTTGATCACTACAAAACTAACGGCTGTCAGCACAATTCACACTGAGTTGTCTACATGCATTTTACACACTAACTCATGTAAAAAGAATCTCACACGTAATCATCCTCTCTGGTTTCTCCATTTCCTCATAAATAACCCTTCAAAATTTGATAAAACCACTAGCATGTGAGGATTTAGGGGGTTTTTCCACTACTTTTTGGTCTAATTTTACTACCAAACAGCTCCATTAGTAGCCGTTGATTCTGCATTGGACCCAGCGAAGTTGTTTGTCTCTATTTGAATTGATGCCTATCATGATTTGAATGCTGAAATGGAGCTTTTACAATATTTGTAACGTGGTGTTTTTGTAACCGACGGCGTTGATGCAATCCATCTGTTACAATGAAACAAAACGATGGTGGCTTTTTCTCAGGCGGGTTTCCACACGTGTCCTTCTCTGCTTTCATCAACTTTTTTATGCCCTATGCATGTCCTATAGGTTACACTAATCCACCACCCCCTCTTTCCTCTTACTGCGCTATATAAACCCTACCATTCTTCACTTCAAACTCACACCAATTTCAATTTCTTCTTCTTCTTTTTCTTCTTGTTTGTGGG
This sequence comes from Pistacia vera, assembly GCF_008641045.1. Lineage (NCBI taxonomy): Eukaryota > Viridiplantae > Streptophyta > Magnoliopsida > Sapindales > Anacardiaceae > Pistacia > Pistacia vera. The sequence goes on along the minus strand of NW_022196681.1, from coordinate 164,565 downwards.
TTGGCAATGGCTGTTTCTGTTGACCCTCTTGTTGTTGGAAGGGTTATTGGTGATGTTGTTGACATGTTTGTTCCGAGTGTGAACATGTCTGTTTACTATGGCGCTAAGCATGTGACTAATGGGTGTGACATCAAGCCATCCATGGCTATCAATCCCCCTAAGATCACTATCACTGGCCATTCTGATGAGCTTTATGCTCTGGTTTGCTCTCCATTCAAACTCTTTTGTGTATATATATTTTTATATAACTTCATGCATGGCGATATTATGAAGATTAATGATGTTTAATTGTTTGCTGTAGGTGATGATTGATCCAGACGCACCCAGCCCCAGCGAACCCAGCATGCGAGAATGGGTTCACTGGTCAGAAAATTTTGTTCCTCCAACGCGCCAACTTAATTAATTAATTTACTTCTTCTCTGTTGGTGTTTAATTATTCTCTTCATTCATGCAATCTTGTTTGTGTTTTCAGGATCGCCGTGGACATTCCTGGTGGCACTAACCCAACCAAAGGTGAAAAATGGGGCAGTAAATTAAATGCTATGATCTGATGATCAAATATTAATATTTTCATCTGCATGCATGGCCAGAAAAACAAAATTACCTCCAGAAAATTAAATATTTCTTTCGATTTTGCTGGCTGCATGCATACATGTGTTAAATAAGATTTCAAGATATCTTTTTCGAAGTTCATGTAGTTAAAATAAGAGCTCGTTATAGCTGGACATTGATTTTGACACTGATAAAGCCTTTAGAACTGTTCTCAGTGTCCACTCTACATAGTACGCGGCAAAATGGAGCATGAATGTGATAATTTTTTGAGAAATTCTTTAGGGTTACATCACATCACATCAGGATGATCATGAGCATACATGTTTTCTTGAATTACGCCAACACCAAATACTACTCTAACATTTGTCCATCGCCGCAACATTTCCCAAATGATCGATACAACACAACTATTAATTCTCTATTCCCTTGGGCACGTGGTACGAGTATGCTTTCATGTTCATGGAGAAACAAAATGTTTAGCTCATTAACCCTATTCTTGTTTTCTGTTTTCTCAAATGCAAAATTTTGTGTTACGTACCTGTGTACATGATAAAAGCTTTTCTTTCCGATTCTTTGTGCATATACAGACACACTTTCTTCTCTTTCATTCGATTTCCCCATTATTAATTAATGTAACGGATGCGTTTTCTTCTTGGGTGGGTTTTACTTTTAATTTTGTATGCAAAACCACGGCATGTTGGCACGTGTTTGATTCTGGAAGCAACAGGTATCACCCATGTCGATGATAGCCTGCCCACTTGTGACTCCATCTGTATCATCTCCTTAGTTGATTAGTGTTCTTGAAACCACATGTCTATCTCATATCTCTCCACTTGTCCATCATTCAGACTGCAGCCTTAGATTCCAAACTATTAAATGATACTTTTAGAATATTGATTTAGCTAATGTACGTAGTTTTAATGAAGTGGGTTGAATGAATGTTGCAGGGAAAGAGATTCTGCCATACGTGGGTCCACGTCCTCCAGTTGGCATTCATCGCTTCATCATGGTGCTGTTTCAGCAGAAGGCTCCATTAGGGGTGGTGGAGCAGCCAGCGTCTCGTGCAAACTTCAACACTCGGCTTTTTGCAAGGCATTTGGATCTGGGTCTCCCTGTGGCTACTATTTACTTTAACTCTCAGAAGGAGCCAGCAAGCCGTAGGCGTTGAGCATGCACGGAGAAGTAGTACAGGAAGACAAGTTAGAGTCAGCGATGGAGGCAGCCAGAGAGTTGTGGAGTGGCCTAGTGGCTTCCAAGTGTTGTCGTTTTAATTAGTTTTTATTATTAGTGCAAGCCGTGACGTGTCTAGTTAATGTTAAAGCCGTTTGTTGCCTTTGCAAAGTTCATGTAAGCTGCAGTTTCTGTGTCTTTTCAATACAAAATCCATCGTTATGTGTCTTTGTTTCATCTTAAAATCTTCTTTCTAATTAAATTTCTTGCTTTAAATGACGCTGAATCCAAAGAAATTTTCTAACTAGTACTTAGTGATATTAGACATATTAGATATATGCTTTTAAGTTTGATTCCTGTCTGAGCATTCATAATTTAAATGAAAGACTGTGATGATAGGTTGATAAAGACTAAGAATTAAAGATGTCTATACTGACTCAAAAATTTTGATTTTATATATATAAGTTACCGATGTATATGATACTCATCAATAATATATTGATTTTATATATATATATATATATATATATAAAATCAATATATTATTGATGAGTATCATATACATCGGTAACATCACATCCCACTTGTTGATGACAACAAGACTAAGAAATATACTCTTGGAAATTGCGGATTAAGGTAGTGAATAACATCAACATCTTAAGCCTGGGAAGTAGGAACATAACCCCGAGTCCACTCACAACATGCCCGGGCGAGGCGGGCCTGGGATAAACACATGATCCAGATCGGGTAATCTTACCTGGCCCGTGTAACAGGAGCACCTGGGTACGGGCCGGTCTGTCCAATTTCGCATCTTACCTTCAACAGTTGATTTTAGTATATAACTGATAGTGAAGGAGTTATCAGAAAAAGGAGATTCTCAGAAATGAGACGAAATCTATAAATAGATTCTGCTCACTTGGACCATAGAATATAATGCTGATGGCTGGACTAACTACTTAATTATAACTAACTTAAATGAACTTCAAGTTCTAATTACATCAATAAATATATATAAAATCTAACTATATATAAATATTTCTATCCTCCAAGGACCACTGCCATATCCCAAATACTTAGGCAAAGGTTTAGAGTTTTTTTCATTTCGATCCCCGAGTAAGAACTACCTTATAATCCTCGACAACTGAGCCAACTACCAACACTATAGGATCTAGCCACAAATTAAACCTGTTAATTAAGCCTTGCTATATAAATATGTTTCCCCTTGATTTAACTGATCAATTTGTAGAAACTAAGAGAATTACTTTCTGAGTCCAAGCGTATAAATCACTATCTTTTAGTCTTTTGTTCATGGAGTAAAGGCCGAAAGAGAGAGCCGTACCATATCTGCAATTATCATTTATGAAGTATTCAACGATCCAAGTTTCTGTCATCTCTGAAGAACTCGAGGTGTTTCCATAATTATAACTCATTTTAAGCTGCTCATATTCTATCTGTGCAGTTATCTATGTGAAGTTCTAAACGTAAATATGCAGCGCACTGATAACATAATATTGCATATGAAAGGATGATGAAGTGCATGTTGCTTAGTTTTATATTAGCTCAAATGGTCCGGTTCTCATGCACGAGATCACCAACAACTAATCATGTTTATTTCTCAGTGGATACATAATTAATTGTATTATTTTTGTAAAACGAAGAAAGCTACTGCTATAAGAATGCACTAATATGTAAAACTCTGCGAACTTCCATTGAATCTATGCCTGTACTACTTATCTTTGTATGTTTAACATTAGACGTGCAATGTTCCCAATCTTATATCCGAGCTTCATGCTTGAGAGAGAAATAAATTGGACAACATTATAAATGAAATATGACAGAGAGGCTTGGATTATGAATTGTTATGCCTGAAAATATAGGACTGACACAAGACTCAATCAGCATAAAAAGTTAGAGCTTAGGTAGGCCCGCAGCCAGTTGGAAGCAGCCACGTCGCGTGTTGATAGGAGCGGCACACTCCTGTCAGTAAAGTGAGTGCATGCCAGACCAGCCAGAAGCTATAGTGATTCCACGTGTCCAATCCCTACACCAAATCGCGTAAATCACTCTAGAAGGTGGGCAATGTGACATAAAGAAGGATTTGCACAGATAATCCCACCAACTCGTAGATTTAGTTATGATAACCTTAATCCATCCCACTATAAATTGAAAGCTCTTCTCTCGTTTGTGGGATTCACTCATTCTACTCTTTATTAGCTACTCTCTCTCAAAAATATATAGCATTCTCTCTCTTGTACAATCATTTGTAAGGGCATCTCCAACCCACGCTAAAATGGTGCAAAAAACACCAAATTGGCGTGGGTTGGTACTCCAACCCACGCCAAACACTGCGCCAAAATGGCGCAGCACTGTAGCAGAAATAAAAAAAAATATATATTTTTTAATTTTGATTTTTTTGATTTTTTTTAATTTTGTTAAGTTAATATGAGTATTAAATTTTACACCAAAAATCACACCAAATTTGAGTATTTGTATTTAATTTAATTTGATTATTATTTATAATAATGATATAATTTAAAAAATGATGAAAAATTAAAAATAGAACTTTATTCAATGCAAATATTAAACTACAATAACTCAAAATAAAAATTAACACTAATTTAAAAACACTAAAATTAAAAGAACATATCAACTAATGGGGCTCACTTGGCTGCTTGCCAAGAACCGAACTGCCTACATTCACACTGTTTCAGCGGTCATACGCGCTATGATGATGACACGATGGCTCTGATCCTCAATCTTGCACTCTTAGCAGTGATGGAATGCCTCTCGCCGGTTGATTCTTTTGATATTTCGAATCAGTCTTCATCGATCAATCTTCCGGTTCCCTCTATCTCCCTTTTATCACTATGTTTGTTATATGTTCTTCAGTTACCATCTGCGCGGTTTTAGCTAGACTTGTAGGTTTTATCAGTGAATTCTGTAATTTTGTCATCCCATTTTGTTCCTGTTATGTAGCAAGTAGAATTCATCGTCCTTTTCATTTTTAGATGTCAATCTAACGGGTGAAACTGGCGAGATAGGAATGTCATGGGGAAATTATAAAGGAAAACTCAGGTGGACCAGACTAACATGGAGCTTACAGGGTACTGCTTTGTTTTAGAGAGACAAATTTAGGGAAAATGGGCACTTGTTTGCTGGAATCATTGAATGTCAACGTCTCCTACAGGGAAATCTATTATCTTCTATGCTTATATGCACAGAAGATAAATGGAATATGGACTTCAAATTCGGACCTAAAATTCAAACTTAAATCCGACGTTCCGAAATTAGAAAAATAATGCTTTGAGATGGTTTTTGGAGGAATTTAACTTTGGAAATATTTGGGAATGGTCAATTTTTGGAATTTGATTAGGGGGGCAATTGTTATAACTTGAAGCCAGCAAGGAGAACATCCACCATATATTTGTTTGCCGGACCCAAAAGGGTATCTAATTTGACTCCAATTTAACCTTTTGAGAAATATTCTTTTTTAACCTTTACTATGATTTACCTTACCACGGCGGTGGTCCGGCCACTTAGTTATTTAAAAAAATATACTTATATTCTATTTAATAAAGTAAATAATTGATATAAAATACTATGCGGCCCAACTAGATAAAGCCCTAAACTGACGAGACATTTGTGACAGGTGACAGTCAGACTAGATACTGGTGAATCTGATCGAAAAAGGTCATATCACGTCCTACTCGTCAGATCCGATCGATTTATAGTAATACATTTTCGACCAGATTCCGACTGTGCGGGTGGTAGGAGTGTTTTATTCATTTTACAAAATTTTTATATATTAGGGTGTTTAGTAAATTGCGAATCTACGGGTTTTTTTATATAATTTTTAAATTTTATCTCGTAATACTCCCATATTCATCTATTAATATATATCCCAAAATCCTATCCAAAATAATAAAACAAACGGACGTTTAGTTATTTAAAAAAATATAGTTATATTATATTAATAAAGTAAATATATTTATATAAAAGTACTATGCGGCCCAACCAGAATGAAGCCCTAAAACTGAAGTTGCTATTGCTTTGCCACCACACCTTAGGTTAGGCCCATTCTATTGATTTTAAAATTAAATCCATAAATTAATTTTTACAATATTGGATTTTTTATTAAAAATTATATCTTGGACCCTAAAAAAAAAAAAAAAAAACCATAATTATGTTTTATAAGTTTAATATTTGTTGTAATTGTAAAGCATCAAACTGCATACACCCGAATTATTCTTAGTCAAATTATTAATAAAAGATAATTGTTTTATCAAAAAGATTTCATCACCAAATAGGCTGTTCTTGCTCATGTAACGACCAGGAAAAAAATCTTATTCTCGACGCATCCAGATTCAGAGAACCGGTGTTCCTCTCGACGACGAACGTCCACACTTCAAATTTAGAAAGTTTCTTTGGAAGAAGAAATGTAGTTGACAATAAAAGTTATTTTCATGATTTAAAGAAAACAGAACAAGCGATTTTGTCTTTTTAATCAAACATGGTCAATTCACAACAGCGGAGCTAAGTGTCATTTTTTTCAAATAATGGGGTTCCAATGTAATTTCTTTTACCACAGGGGAAAAGAAGTATTTACCCTTAATTAATAATAATAATAAAAACACTCAGTAGTACAAGTAGAATTTATTATAAAGAAAAGAAAGAAAAAGAGAAAGTTGACACTTAGATTGGAGACTTAACGAGCCTTTTTTCTCAAGATATTCTACCATTTTTATTTATTTATTTTATTCCATTAATCACGACTTATTAATCAAATTTAGTTCTACCATTTTTGTCAATTTTCCCACACACATTCATGAATTTATAGAAAATATTAATGCAATTAACGTTTTCCTTTCTATGTTGGTGATAAAATAAATTACAACCAATCATCTATTGGTAAATCGTTCGTATATTCGCCAGGTGTCTATATCTGATTCGTCGCTTTACTTTACCAATTATTATCATCATTTTCGATGTTAACGCTTGTGTAATACTTCTTATCTCATCTTCTTTTATTTTCTTTTTATTATTTATCTTTTTTCATTAAATTTCTGATTGGAAATTCACATTTAATTGTTTAAAAAATCTACCCCATGTTTAAGCATTTCCCCAATGTTAGAAACCCTAAGCATAATTTGAATTTTATTTTTATTTTTGATAATCATATTGTAGTTAAGTTAATAAAGTCAGATAATGATAGATGGTCGGTACAAACCCCAACTTGTGTTGATGTTGTTCGTGTTACATTGCACGTAATTTTGTTCGCGGATTTCAGGATCATCGGTCATTAAATCTCTAGGTACGTTCTTTCCATCTTTCTTAATTTATTTAATCTTTTGGAGATAGATATAGATTAATTAATTATTAGAATTTTTTTAATCAAATTAAGAAGGTATTTTTATTTTTCTTAATAAGTTTTTAGAGTGTGAGGAAAATTAGACGATTAATGATTTTTTATTGATTTTATTGCATATCAAAATGTTATTGGAACTAATTATTTATGATGTGGTTGAATGCATAGTTATACCATTTTGTTTCAGTGTTCCATTAGATTCTTGGTATGCTAGAAATGTTCAAATGAAAGAGATAAGGGTGGGGTGTTTGAATCTCACAAAGTGGTCATTGATTTGTTCATGTAGATATTGCTCTTCTCAACTAGTTGAAGCCTTCTAGCTGATTTCAAGAGTAATACTGCAGGATATCCCATTATCACTTCATCATATCTGGTTTTACTATCAGTATTTATAGAATTCCATTACATATAGTATGAGGTGTTTTGTGAGAGTGAGTTATCGCAGTAAACACCCTCTTAGGCATAATACAGATGAACAAAATATAAGTGATAATGTGATAATGTGATATCTTTTACAATATAGGTGTATTCATGTATAGATTAGAAGAAATAAAAAACAGTGAATATCATTTGCATTGAAATAAATCTCAGCAAAGTTAAATTAATTATCTTCAATTACCATGCCCCTTCAGTACATGATCCCGCAGTTCCGATTCATAAGCATTATTCTAGCTCACACTTGCTTCTTCTGAACCTATATATATACCTCCAGTAACCTCTCCAATATCTCAACAACAATTTCCTATGTACTCATTACACAGCAACCTGCACATTCTCCACAAACACCACCATCTACACTTCCTATTCACACTTGAAAGAGAACCACCTCAACCACATAATTCAATTGTCTGAAGCTGCATTTTGTTCTCTCATAGCTGTTTGATCATAATCTTCTTGTTTCTCTCACCTTGCATAGAAAATAAAATAGAAATAAAACAAGAATTAGAAAAAACTGTAGTTTGTTAATTTTAGAACTAACAGATTAGTATAATGAAGGCAAATTTCTCGTTTATAATGAAGCAGCATGCTCTTTATCCTTTCATGAAGTTGCAAGTATAAGAATTTCATCCTCGTTTCTTTTGTAGGTATATATATATATATATATATATAAGATGTTTATTTCTTTATTTGTTGTTGACAGATTTCCTAATTGCCAACCCAAATCGACATGTGAAGCTTTCAAAACAAAAATGAAGTGAAATGACAGGTCAGTAAGATCTTTTCAGCCGGAAGAATCTCTAAGACTATCTTTAATGTTTCCAAATTTATCATTGGATGATAAATGTTGCATTTTTAATCAATAGGCTCTCAAAGTTTAAAATTTTATCATTTATACCCTTTCGCCATCAGTGTCTACATAGGTAAAATGGTGACTTTGGTTTTTATAAAAAGTGTTGGGTAAAATATACTTTGGTATTGTAAGAAAGTGTTTTGTAAACTCGCGATGATGTAATGAAATTAGGGCAAATGGGTATCATTGATAGGTTTTTAAATTTTGAGTGTTCTTTTAATAAGACACGGGTATCATAATACTTATTCAAACTTGAGGGCCTATATAATAAAAAAGTGTGAAAATTGTTCTCCTAATAATAAATTTGAAAACTTTAAGGGTAATATTCTTCCTTTTCCACCTCCATTTCCATGACCCTAATATATATAAATAGATGATTTTAAACATAATTTCTAAGGCATTAGACTTAATCACAGATCGAGTGCAATCATGTTCATATCATATAAAATCAATCAATGTATAGGTGTCTCTTTTATACGCACACGAGACTATTAGATATAGCTAACCCGATAACTAAAAGGTTTGCATCTACTACAACGAAGAGTTAAATACATGTCTCTTTCAACCTCGCAATTTTATTTTTGGGTTTGATCATCACAAACATGCATCTTCACCTAAATTAATGTGTATACTCCTACCATTCTTCGCAAAACCATCCATAATTATCAGCTGATCTCATCAAATGCATGCCCTCTCCATATATAGCAGTCAAATGGCAGGCTTTCAATGGAAACATATAAACTGGAGTCGAACACCTTCATATGTCGCCCACACAAGAATACATCCACAGAACAAACGGAAAAGATTAGGTACACCAACTCCTTTTCATCTTTTACATGTTTTCTTACGTCTTTGCTCTTGTCTAATTTGTCATCCACTAACTTTTTGACACTACAAACTAACGGCTGTCAGCACAATCACACTGAGTTGTCTACATGCATTTTACACACTAACTCATGTAAAAAGAATCTCACCATAATCATCCTCTCTGGTTTCTCCATTTCCTCATAAATAACCCTTCAAAATTTGATAAAACCACTAGCATGTGAGATTTAGGGGGTTTTTCCACTACTTTTTGGTCTAATTTTACTACCAAACAGCTCCATTAGTAGCCGTTGATTCTGCATTGGACCCACGAAGTTTTTTGTCTCTATTTGAATTGATGCCTATCATGATTTGAATGCTGAAATGGAGCTTTTACAATATTTGTAACGTGTGTTTTTTGTAACCGACGGCGTTGATGCAATCCATCTGTTACAATGAAACAAAACGATGGTGTTTTTCTCAGGCGGGTTTCCACACGTGTCCTTCTCTGCTTTCATCAACTTTTTTATGCCCTATGCATGTCCTATAGTTACACTATCACCACCCCCTCTTCCTCTAACGGCGCTATATAACCCTACCATTCTTCACTTCAAACTCACACCAATTTCAATTCTTCTCTTCTTTTTCTTCTTGTTTGTGGGTTGGCAATGGCTGTTCTGTTGACCCTCTTGTTGTTGGAGGGTTATTGGTGATGTTGTTGACATGTTTGTTCCGAGTGTGAACATGTCTGTTTACTATGGCGCTAAGCATGTGACTAATGGGTTGACATCAAGCCATCCATGGCTATCAATCCCCTAAGATCACTATCACTGGCCATTCTGATGAGCTTTATGCTCTGGTTTGCTCTCCATTCAAACTCTTTTGTGTATATATTTTTATATAACTTCATGCATGGCGATATATGAAGATTAATGATGTTTAATTGTTTGCTGTAGGTGATGATTGATCCGACGCACCCAGCCCCAGCGAACCCAGCATGGCGAGAATGGGTTCACTGGTCAGAAAATTTTGTTCCTCCAACGCGCCAACTTAATTAATATTTACTTCTTCTCTGTTGGGGTTTAATTATTCTCTTCATTCATGCATCTTGTTTGTGTTTTCAGGATCGCCGTGGACATTCCTGGTGCACTAACCCAACCAAAGGTGAAAATGGGGCAGTAAATTAAATGCTATGATCTGATGATCAAATATTAATATTTTCATCTGCATGCATGGCCAGAAAAACAAAATTACCTCCAGAAATTAAATATTTCTTTCGATTTTGCTGGCTGCATGCATACATGTGTTAAATAAGATTTCGAGATATCTTTTTCGAAGTTCATGTAGTTAAAATAAGAGCTCGTTATAGCTGGACATTGATTTTGACACTGATAAAGCCTTTAGAACTGTTCTCAGTGTCCACTCTACATAGTACGCGGCAAAATGGAGCATGAATGATAATTTTTTGAGAAATTCTTTAGGGTTACATCACATCACATCAGGATGATCATGAGCATACATGTTTTCTGAATTACGCCAACACCAAATACTACTCTAACATTTGTCCACGCCGCAACATTTCCAAATGATCGATACAACACAACTATTAATTCTCTATTCCTTGGGCACGTGGTACGAGTATGCTTTCATGTTCATGGAGAAACAAAATGTTTAGCTCATTAACCCTATTCTGTTTTCTGTTTTCTCAAATGCAAAATTTTGTGTTACGTACCTGTGTACATGATAAAAGCTTTTCTTTCCGATTCTTTGTGCATATACAGACACACTTTCTTCTCTTTCTTCGATTTCCCCATTATTAATTAATGTAACGGATGCGTTTTCTTCTTGGGTGGGTTTTACTTTTAATTTTGTATGCAAAACCACGGCATGTTGGCACGTGTTTGATTCTGGAACAACAGGTATCACCCATGTCGATGATAGCCTGCCCACTTGTGACTCCATCTGTATCATCTCCTTAGTTGATTAGTGTTCTTGAAACACATGTCTATCTCATATCTCTCCACTTGTCCATCATTCAGACTGCAGCCTTAGATTCCAAACTATTAAATGATACTTTTAGAATATTGATTTACTAATGTACGTAGTTTTAATGAAGTGGGTTGAATGAATGTTGCAGGAAAGAGATTCTGCCATACGTGGGTCCACGTCCTCCAGTTGGCATTCATCGCTTCATCATGGTGCTGTTTCGCAGAAGGCTCCATTAGGGCGGTGGCAGCCAGCGCGTCTCGTGCAAACTTCAACACTCGGCTTTTTGCAAGGCATTTGGTCTGGGTCTCCCTGGGCTACTATTTACTTTAACTCTCAAAGGAGCCAGCAAGCCGTAGGCGTTGAGCATCACGGAGAAGTAGTACAGGAAGACAAGTTAGAGTCAGCGATGGAGGCAGCCAGAGAGTGTGGAGTGGCCTAGTGGCTTCCAAGTGTTGTCGTTTTAATTGTTTTTATTATAGTGCAAGCCGTGACGTGTCTAGTTAATGTAATCTATAAAATATTAATCTTTTTATATCATATAAATAATAAACAATAGGTAATCATTTTAGGAGACTAGCACAACAACTTACTACCATGATTCCCAGATTAAATCGTGGATACTCATACGAGAAATTGAACCTGAAATCGTGTTTCTATTCACACTATCCTCAATTCGCTTTAACCATTTGGATTACCTACGAGCTATGGATGAGTTTCTTTTTATAAGTTGTAAAATAACTTATTCTAAATCCTATACGTGGTTTTAGAATGCAATTAAACAACCTAAAGTTGTTTCAAAATGTTGAGGACCCTAATTCCCAATATTTTATTTTTATTTTTTTTAAAGTGATATGATATCAATATATTTATTTATTTATTTTATTTTGGGCAATTTGATTGATATTCGAAATTGAATCCTAAAAAAATTGGTGAGGCTTATCCCGTGAATGTGATTAAAAAATTCATGAGATTTATTGCATACATATAATGTTCATGACTTTGTCCACATTAATTATTTTTCCTCTAGTTTCTATCTCTATCTTATCTTTCCCCCATTGTCCACACTCTGTTTTGTGGCAATTTCATTTATCCTACATACATTATAACAGTTTATTAATGTGACAAATTACCCACTCCTCGAGAATTAGAGAATCTGAATCCGTGATCATATATACATTATAACAGTCTATTAATTAGAACTAATCTCAATGTGTTAATTTAGCGATGTGAAATAAATACAATTTCTAATAAAATCAAAATGTAATATGGAACAAATTGAATAATGAACATAATCTAATGGTTGGGATAACATAAATTATATAAGAAAGAATAATGTAAATACATAATAAATAAAACTTTATGCAAAATAATGATTTGTTCATGATACTATTACTAATCCCCACTACTTAACTTTTACTTAAAAACTTAAATAGATCTAACCGAGGTAATTCATCATCAACTCAAACCCATCCCCCAACCCCACTTCCTTCTTCTTCTTCTTCCTTTATTTCCTCCTCCTCCATTCTTTTCTTTCCTTTCAATCTTCTCTTCAACCACCATTTCATAATCTATCACCAATGTACCTCAAACTTTCATTCTTTTCACTTACACCCCTCTTCTTTCTTCTTCTTTCCCCTGTTTTCTTCTCCTCCTCCTCCTCCTCTCTCCCCAATCCAGAACCTGCATCAATCCAACCTTTCCATGTCGCATCCTCCCCTCCAGCCACAATCCCTGCATTCCCGGAACAGTCCAATGTCGCCGGCTGTCCACTTAACCTCCCTGAAGGGCTTTTTCATAGCGTAAAGAGTGCATGTGGAGTTTCCAAACCCGGTGATGCAACCGGGCAGCTTCACCGAAGCCGGTGCTGTCCAGTTCTAGCTTCGTGGCTCTACGCCGCCTATTCGGCCACTGCTTTGGGCAGAACTGGCAGTGTGAGCCCGGCCATTGTGGGTCACTCTCCAACTTCTGTGGACTTGCCTCTGCTGCCTGATGACTCTGAAACTTGCGTGGATGATCTTGGAAAAGCTCTGAAACAAAAGGGAATAGAACTCGTTAAGCCTAATGAAACTTGTGATGTGGTGTATTGTTACTGTGGCATTAGATTGCATCCCCTCAACTGCCCTGAAGCTTTCTCTTTGAACCAGAAAGGAAAACTTTCTGGGAATAAAAATGTGAAGAGATTAGAAAGAGATTGCTTGAGTAGCAGCTCCAATGTCAATGGATTTCCAGGCCTTGGTGGCTGTAACAAATGCTTACACTCTCTTCATCAGGTAAATTTATATTTTGGTTCAATTTGGTTTCTTTTTCCTTTTGTGGGTATCATACAAAATCAAAGAAGAACAAATGGGTGATTTAGGGTTTGTTCATCTGGCTTGATAAATTGGGAAAGTTGATTTTTTTTTTTTTTTTTTTTAATGTTGCTTTTCTTTACTATACTTCATGTGGATTACCTTCTTGTCTCTGGTTTAACACTTTTAGTATGTTTTACGCGCCATAAAAGTTTGTGAAAGAAACACGCGCCATTGGCCATATGGATTTGAGTCTTCAGCTCACTTTTGGCTAAAACTTTTCCTTCGATCTTTGGGAAGAAACAAGAAAGAAACACTGGCCACATAGATGCCCTAAACACCAGAGGTTCAAACCATAAACTTTGTTCTAAATGTGTCCCGGATAGGATTCGAACCCGGTACTTTGGTTTAAATGTTTGGTCTAAGTGGTAATGTAGAACTCCATTAATTTCCTTGGACTTGGATTTTTCAAGTGAACAGTCGGGAATACTGCTGGGTATTAAAGGCTTGACTTGCGGATTCCAGTTGATTTTTGTTGGATGTTGTACCTAATTATTCGGTGTATATAACTTCATTTACCAAACTTTTGTTAGTACAATCAAATGACATTTATAACTTGTACTTGTTTGATTTAATAATGTTTTATTGCAGCTTAACAACCAGGCTTCCAATGGAAGCAAATCAGATGAGAGGACTACCAAAATACACAACAAAGATTGTCAACTAATGGGGCTCACTTGGCTGCTTGCCAAGAACCGAACTGCCTACATTCACACTGTTTCAGCGGTCATACGCGCTATGATGATGAGCACAGATGGCTCTGATCCTCAATCTTGCACTCTTAGCAGTGATGGAATGCCTCTCGCTGTTGATTCTTTTGATATTTCGAATCAGTCTTCATCGATCAATCTTCCGGTTCCCTTCTATATCTCCCTTTTATCACTATGTTTGTTATGTATGTTCTTCATTGTACCATCTGCGCGGTTTTAGCTAGAACTTGTAAGGTTTTATATCAGTGAATTCTGTAATTTTGTCATCCCATTTTGTTCCTGTTAATGTAGCAAGTAGAATTCATCGTCCTGTTCATTTTTAGATGTCAATCTAACGGGTGAAACTGGCGAGATAGGAATGTGTATGGGGAGATTATAAAGGAACTAAATGAAAACTCAGGTGGACCAGACTAACATGGAGGTTACAGGGTACTGCTTTGTTTTAGAGAGACAAATTTAGGGAAAATGGGCACTTGTTTGCTGGAATCATTTGAATGTCAACATCTCCTACAGGGAAATCTTTTATCTTCTATGGCTTATATGCACAGAAGATAAATGGAATATGGACTTCAAATTCGGACCTAAAATTCAAACTTAAAATCCAGACGTTCCGAAATTAGAAAAATAATGCTTTGAGATGGTTTTTGGAGGAATTTAACTTTGGAAATATTTGGGAATGGTCAATTTTTGGAATTTGATTAGGGGGCAATTGTTATAACTTGAAGCAGCAGCAAGGAGAAACATCAACATCATATATTTGTTTGCCGGACCCAAAAGGGTATCTTAATTTGACTCCAATTTAACCTTTTGAGAAATATTTCTTTTAACCTTTACCTATGATTTACCTTACCACGGCGGTGGTCCGGCCACTTTAGTTATTTAAAAAAATATACTTATATTCTATTTAATAAAGTAAATATATTGATATAAAAGTACTATGCGGCCCAACTAGAATAAAGCCCTAAAACTGACGAGACATTTGTGACAGGTGACAGTCAGACTAGATACGTGGTGAATCTGATCGAAAAAGGTCATATCAACGTCCTACTCGTCAGATCCGATCGATTTATAGTGTAATACAATTTTTCGACCAGATTCCGACTGTGCGGGTGGTAGGAGTGTTTTATTCATTTTACAAAATTTTTATATATTAGGGTGTTTAGTAAATTAGCGAATCTACGGGTTTTTTTTATAAATTTTTAAATTTTATCTCGTAATACTCCCATATTCATCTATTTAATATTATTCCCAAAATCCTATCCAAAATAATAAAACAAACGGACGTTTAGTTATTTAAAAAAAATATAGTTATATTATATTTAATAAAGTAAATATATTTATATAAAAGTACTATGCGGCCCAACCAGAATGAAGCCCTAAAACTGAAGTTGCTATTGCCACCGCACCTTAGGTTAGGCCCATTCTATGTGATTTATAAAATTAAATCCATAAATTAATTTTTACAATATTGGTATTTTATTAAAAATTATATCTTGGACCCTAAAAAAAAAAAAAAAAAACCATAATTATGTTTTATAAGTTTAATATATGTTTGTAATTGTAAAGGCTATCAAACTGCATACACCGAATTATTCTTAGTCAAATTATTAATAAAAAGATAATTGTTTTACTAAAAAGATTTCATCACCAAATAGGCTGTTCTTGCTCATGTAACGACCAGGAAAAAAATCTTATTCTCGACGCATCCAGATTCAGAGAACCGGTGTTCCTCTCGACGAACGTCCAGACACTTCAAATTTAGAAAGTTTCTTTGGAAGAAGAAATGTAGTTGACAATAAAAGAGTTATTTTCATGATTTAAAGAAAACAGAACAAGCGATTTTGTCTTTTTAATAATCAAACATGGTCAATTCAAGACAGCGGAGCTAAGTGTCATTTTTTCAAATCATGGGGTTCCAATGTAGTTTCTTTTTACCACAGGGGAAAAGAAGTATTTACCTCTTAATTAATAATAATAATAAAAAAAAACACTCAGTAGTACAAGTAGAATTTTATTAAAAGAAAAGAAAGAAAAAGAGAAAGTTGACACTTAGATTGAGAGACTTAACGAGCCTTTTTTCTCAAGATATTCTACCATTTTTTATTTATTTATTTTATTCCATTAATCACGACTGTATTAATCAAATAATTAGTTCTAAACCATTTTTTGTCAATTTTCCCACACACATTCATGAATTTATAGAAATATTAATGCAATTACGTTTCCTTTCTATGTTGGTGATAAAATAAATTACAACCAATCATCTATTGGTAAATCGTTCGTATATTCGCCAGGTGTCTATATCTGATTCGTCGCTTTACTTTACCAATTATTATCATCATTTTCGATGTTAACGCTTGTGTAATACTTCTATCTCATCTTCTTTTATTTTCTTTTTATTATTATCTTTTTTTCATTAAATTTCTGATTGGAAATTCACATTTAATTGTTTAAAAAATCTACCCCATGTTTAAGCATTTCCCCAATGTTAGAAACCCTAAGCATAATTTGAATTTTATTTTTATTTTTGATAATCATATTGTAGTTAAGTTAATAAAGTCAGATAATGATAGATGGTCGGTACAAACCCCAACTTGTGTTGATGTTGTTCGTGTTACATTGCACGTAATTTTGTTCGCGGATTTCAGATCATCGGTCATTAAATCTCTAGGTACGTTTCTTTCCATCTTTCTTAATTTATTTAATCTTTTGGAGATAGATATAGATTAATTAATTATTAGAATTTTTTAATCAAATTAAGAAGGTATTTTTATTTTTCTTAATAAGTTTTTAGAGTGTGAGGAAAATTAGACGATTAATGATTTTTTATTGATTTTATTGCATATCAAAATGTTATTGGAATCTAATTATTTATGATGTGGTTGAATGCATAGTTATACCATTTTGTTTCAGTGTTCCATTAGATTCTTGTATGCTAGAAATGTTCAAATGAAAGAGATAAGGGTGGGGTGTTTGAATCTCAAAGTGGTCATTGATTTGTTCATGTAGATATTGCCTTCTCAACTAGTTGAAGCCTTCTAGCTGATTTCAAGAGTATACTGCAGGATATCCCATTATCACTTCATCATATCTGGTTTTACTATCAGTATTTATAGAATTCCATTACATATAGTATGAGGTGTTTTGTGAGAGTGAGTTATCGCAGTAAACACCCTCTTAGGCATAATACAGATGAACAAAATATAAGTGATAATGTGAAATGTGATATCTTTTACAATATAGGTGTATTCATGTATAGATTAGAAGAAATAAAAAACAGTGAATATCATTTGCATTGAAATAAATCTCAGCAAAGTTAAATTAATTATCTTCAATTACCATGCCCCTTCAGTACATGATCCCGCAGTTCCGATTCATAAGCATTATTCTAGCTCACACTTGCTTCTTCTGAACCTATATATATACCTCCAGTAACCTCTCCAATATCTCAACAACAATTTCCTATGTACTCATTACACAGCAACCTGCACATTCTCCACAAACACCACCATCTACACTTCCTATTCACACTTGAAAGAGAACCACCTCAACCACATAATTCAATTGTCTGAAGCTGCATTTTGTTCTCTCATAGCTGTTTGATCATAATCTTCTTGTTCTCTCACCTTGCATAGAAAAATAAAATAGAAATAAAACAAGAATTAGAAAAAACTGTAGTTTGTTAATTTTAGAACTAACAGATTAGTATAATGAAGGCAAATTTCTCGTTTATAATGAAGCAGCATGCTCTTTATCCTTTCATGAAGTTGCAAGTATAAGAATTTCATCCTCGTTTCTTTTGTAGGTATATATATATATATATATATATAAGATGTTTATTTCTTTATTTGTTGTTGACAGATTTCCTAATTGCCAACCCAAATCGACATGTGAAGCTTTCAAAACAAAAATGAAGTGAAATGACAGGTCAGTAAGATCTTTTCAGCCGGAAGAATCTCTAAGACTATCTTTAATGTTTCCAAATTTATCATTGGATGATAAATGTTGCATTTTTAATCAATAGGCTCTCAAAGTTTAAAATTGTGTATCATTTATACCCTTTCGCCATCAGTGTGCTACATAGGTAAAATGGTGACTTTGGTTTTATAAAAAGTGTTGGGTAAAATATAACTTTGGTATTGTAAGAAAGTGTTTTGTAAACTCGCGATGATGTAATGAAATTAGGGCAAATGGGTATCATGATAGGTTTTTAAATTTTGAGTGTTCTTTTAATAAGACAAACGGGTATCATAATACTTATTCAAACTTGAGGGCCTATATAATAAAAAAGTGTGAAAATTGTTCTCCTAATAATAAATTTGAAAACTTTAAGGGTAATATTCTTCCTTTTCCACTCTCATTTCCATGACCCTAATATATATAAATAGATGATTTTAAACATAATTTCTAAGGCATTAGACTTAATCGACAGATCGAGTGCAATCATGTTCATATCATATAAAATCAATCATATGTATAGGTGTCTCTTTTATACGACACACGAGACTATTAGATATAGCTAACCCGAATAACTAAAAGGTTTGCATCTACTACAACGAAGAGTTAAATACATGTCTCTTTCAACCTCGCAATTTATTTTTGGGTTTGATCATCACAAACATGCATCTTCACCTAAATTAATGTGTATACTCCTACCATTCTTCGCAAAACCAATCCATAATTATCAGCTGATCTCATCAAATGCATGCCCTCTCCATATATAGCAGTCAAATGGCAGGCTTTCAATGGAAACATATAAACTGAGTCGAACACCTTCATATGTCGCCCACACAAGAATACATCCACAGAACAAACGGAAAAGATTAGGTACACCAACTCCTTTTCATCTTTTACATGTTTTCTTACGTCTTTGCTCTTGTCTAATTTGTCATACCACTAAACTTTTTGACACTACAAAACTAACGGCTGTCAGCACAATCACACTGAGTTGTCTACATGCATTTTACACACTAACTCATGTAAAAAGAATCTCACCGTAATCATCCTCTCTGGTTTCTCCATTTCCTCATAAATAACCCTTCAAAATTTGATAAAACCACTAGCATGTGAGATTTAGGGGGTTTTTCCACTACTTTTTGGTCTAATTTTACTACCAAACAGCTCCATTAGTAGCCGTTGATTCTGCATTGGACCCACGAAGTTGTTTTGTCTCTATTTGAATTGATGCCTATCATGATTTGAATGCTGAAATGGAGCTTTTACAATATTTGTAACGTGTGTTTTTTGTAACCGACGGCGTTGATGCAATCCATCTGTTACAATGAAACAAAACGATGGTGTTTTTCTCAGGCGGGTTTCCACACGTGTCCTTCTCTGCTTTCATCAACTTTTTTATGCCCTATGCATGTCCTATAGGTTACACTATCACCACCCCCTCTTCCTCTAACGGCGCTATATAACCCTACCATTCTTCACTTCAAACTCACACCAATTTCAATTCTTCTCTTCTTTTTCTTCTTGTTTGTGGGTTGGCAATGGCTTGTTCTGTTGACCCTCTTGTTGTTGGAGGGTTATTGGTGATGTTGTTGACATGTTTGTTCCGAGTGTGAACATTTCTGTTTACTATGGCGCTAAGCATGTGACTAATGGGTTGACATCAAGCCATCCATGGCTATCAATCCCCTAAGATCACTATCACTGGCCATTCTGATGAGCTTTATGCTCTGGTTTGCTCTCCATTCAAACTCTTTTGTGTATATATTTTTATATAACTTCATGCATGGCGATATATGAAGATTAATGATGTTTAATTGTTTGCTGTAGGTGATGATTGATCCGACGCACCCAGCCCCAGCGAACCCAGCATGCGAGAATGGGTTCACTGGTCAGAAAATTTGTTCCTCCAACGCGCCAACTTAATTAATATTTACTTCTTCTCTGTTGGGTTTAATTATTCTCTTCATTCATGCAATCTTGTTTGTGTTTTCAGGATCGCCGTGGACATTCCTGGGTGCACTAACCCAACCAAAGGTGAAAATGGGGCAGTAAATTAAATGCTATGATCTGATGATCAAATATTAATATTTTCATCTGCATGCATGGCCAGAAAAACAAAATTACCTCCAGAAATTAAATATTTCTTTCGATTTTGCTGGCTGCATGCATACATGTGTTAAATAAGATTTCGAGATATCTTTTTCGAAGTTCATGTAGTTAAAATAAGAGCTCGTTATAGCTGGACATTGATTTTGACACTGATAAAGCCTTTAGAACTGTTCTCAGTGTCCACTCTACATAGTACGCGGCAAAATGGAGCATGAATGTGATAATTTTTGAGAAATTCTTTAGGGTTACATCACATCACATCAGGATGATCATGAGCATACATGTTTTTCTGAATTACGCCAACACCAATACTACTCTAACATTTGTCCACGCCGCAACATTTCCAAATGATCGATACAACACAACTATTAATTCTCTATTCCTTGGGCACGTGGTACGAGTATGCTTTCATGTTCTGGAGAAACAAAATGTTTAGCTCATTAACCCTATTCTGTTTTCTGTTTTCTCAAATGCAAAATTTTGTTTACGTACCTGTGTACATGATAAAAGCTTTTCTTTCCGATTCTTTGTGCATATACAGACACACTTTCTTCTCTTTCTTCGATTTCCCCATTATTAATTAATGTAACGGATGCGTTTTCTTCTTGGGTGGGTTTTACTTTTAATTTTGTATGCAAAACCACGGCATGTTGGCACGTGTTTGATTCTGGAAGCAACAGGTATCACCCATGTCGATGATAGCCTGCCCACTTGTGACTCCATCTGTATCATCTCCTTAGTTGATTAGTGTTCTTGAACACACATGTCTATCTCATATCTCTCCACTTGTCCATCATTCAGACTGCAGCCTTAGATTCCAAACTATTAAATGATACTTTTAGAATATTGATTTAGCTAATGTACGTAGTTTTAATGAAGTGGGTTGAATGAATGTTGCAGGAAAGAGATTCTGCCATACGTGGGTCCACGTCCTCCAGTTGGCATTCATCGCTTCATCATGGTGCTGTTTCAGCAGAAGGCTCCATTAGGGCGGTGGCAGCCGCGCGTCTCGTGCAAACTTCAACACTCGGCTTTTTGCAAGGCATTTGGTCTGGGTCTCCTGGGCTACTATTTACTTTAACTCTCAGAAGGAGCCAGCAAGCCGTAGGCGTTGAGCATGCACGGAGAAGTAGTACAGGAAGACAAGTTAGAGTCAGCGATGGAGGCAGCCAGAGAGTGTGGAGTGGCCTAGTGGCTTCCAAGTGTTGTCGTTTTAATTGTTTTTATTATAGTGCAAGCCGTGACGTGTCTAGTTAATGTTAAAGCCGTTTGTTGCCTTTGCAAAGTTCATGTAAGCTGCAGTTTCTGTGTCTTTTCAATACAAAATCCTCACGTTATGTGTCTTTGTTTCATCTTAAAATCTTCTTTCAATTAAATTCTGCTTTAAATGACGCTGAATCCAAAGAAATTTTCTAACGTACTTGTGATATTAGACATATTAGTTATGCTTTTAAGTTTGATTCCTGTCTGAGCATTCATAATTTAAATGAAAGACTGTGATGATAGGTTGATAAAGACTAGAATTAAAGATGTCTAACTGACTCAAAAATTTTGATTTATTATATAAGTTACCGATGTATATGATACTCATCAATAATATATTATTTTATATATATATATATATATATATATAAAATCAATATATTATTGATGAGTATCATAACATCGGTAACATCACATCCCACTTGTTGATGACAACAGACTAAGAAATATACTCTTGGAAATTGCGGATTAGGTAGTGAATAACATCAACACATCTAAGCCTGGAAGTAGGAACTAACCCGAGTCCACTCACAACATGCCCGGCGGAGGCGGGCCTGGGATAAACACATGATCCAGATCGGGTAATCTTACCTGGCCCGTGTAAGGAGCACCTGGGTACGGCCGGTCGTCCAATTTCGCATCTTACCTTCAACAGTTGATTTAGTATATAACTGATAGTGAAGGAGTTATCAGAAAAAGGAGATTCTCAGAAATGAGACGAAATCTATAAATAGATTCTGCTCATTGGACCATATAATATAATGCTGATGGCTGGACTAACTACTTAATTATAACTAACTTAAATGAACTTCAAGTTCTAATACATCAATAAATATATATAAATCTAAACTATATTAATATTCTATCCTCCGGACCATGCCATATCCCAAATACTTAGGCAAAGGTTAGAGTTTTTTTCATTTCGATCCCCGAGTAAGAACTACCTTATAATCCTCGACAACTGAGCCAACTACCAACACTAAGGATCTAGCCACAAATTAACCTTTAATTAGCCTTGCTATAAATATATGTTCCCCTTGATTTAACTGATCAATTTGTAGAAACTAAGAGATTACTTTCTGAGTCCAAGCGTATAAATCACTATCTTTTAGTCTTTGTTTCAGGAGTAAAGGCCGAAAGAGAGAGCCGTACCTATCTGCAATTATCATTATGAAGTATTCAACGATCCAAGTTTCTGTCATCTCTGAAGAACTCGAGGTGTTTCCATAATTATAACTCATTTTAACTGCTCATATTCTATCTGGCAGTTATCTATGTGAAGTTCTAAACGTAAATATGCAGCGCACTGAACATAATATTGCATATGAAAGGATGATGAAGTGCATGTTGCTTAGTTTTATATTAGCTCAAATGGTCCGGTTCTCATGCACGAGATCACCAACAACTAATCATGTTTATTTCTCAGTGGATACATAATTATGTATTATTTTTGTAAAACGAAGAAAGCTACTGCTATAAGAATGCACTAATATGTAAAACTCTGCGAACTTCCATTGAATCTATGCCTGTACTACTTATCTTTGTATGTTTAACATTAGACGTGCAATGTTCCCAATCTTATATCCGAGCTTCTGTCTTGGAGAGAAATAAATTGACAACATTATAAATGAAATATGACGAGAGGCTTGGATTATGAATTGTTATGCCTGAAATATAGAACTGACACAAGACTCAATCAGCATAAAAAGTTAGAGCTTAGGTAGGCCGCAGCCAGTTGGAAGCAGCCACGTCGCGTGTGGATAGGAGCGGCACACTCCTGTCAGTAAGTGAGTGATGCCAGACCAGCCAGAAGCTATAGTGATTCCACGTTTCCAATCCCTACACCAATCGCGTAAATCACTCTAGAAGGTGGGCAATGTACATAAAGAAGGATTTGCACAGATAATCCCACCAACTCGTAGATTTAGTATGATAACCTTAATCCATCCCCCTATAATTGAAAGCTCTTCTCTCGTTGTGGGATTCACTCATTCTACTCTTTATTAGCTACTCTCTCTCAAAAATATATAGCATTCTCTCTCTTGTACAATCATTTGTAAGGGCATCTCCAACCCACGCTAAAATGGTGCAAAAACACCAATTGGCGTGGGTTGGTACTCCAACCCACGCCAAACACTGCGCCAAATGGCGCAGCACTGTAGCAGAAATAAAAAAAAATAATATTTTTTAATTTTGATTTTTTTGATTTTTTTTAATTTTGTTAAGTTAATATGAGTATAAATTTTACACCAAAAATCACACCAAATTTGAGTATTTGTATTTAATTTAATTTGATTATTATTTATAATATGATATAATTTAAAAAATGATGAAAAATTAAAATAGAACTTTATTCAATGCAATATTAAACTACAATAACTCAAATAAAATTAACACTAATTTAAAAACACTAAATTAAAAGAACATATTAAACTACAGAGGCTCACCTGCTCTTCGAAATGCATTAATTGATCATTTTGGGAAGAACATACTAATTTGGAAAATTAAATTACTATCAATATAGAATTTTACCTTTGTGTTGTTGTTGGTTTTTTTTTTTTTTTTTTTTTTGTATCATTTTATATTAGATGTATGTTTTTCTATATTAAATGTAATGTTTATTTGATTAATATGCTTAATTCTATTAAATTAGTATAATTTTCAAATATTTATATTTATAAAATATCATTCCAATTTTTAAATTAATATATACAAAAATAATGAGTACAATAGATTAATTGTTGATTATTACAATAAAAGAAAAAAAAGAATATTCTTTTTGGTGCAATATTTGGTGTTGTGGGTTGGAGATGGAATAGTGTTTTGCACCAAATTTTGCACCAATTTGGTGCAATTTTGCACCAAATTGGTGCAATGGGTTGGAGATGGTCTAAGTCAATCCGCTAAAGCGACCTGACCTCTATCATTAATACAAAAATCAGTAGACGTAGGATTCGCTTCCTTAGCATCCGAACCACTTTAAACGCTGTTTTCTATTGCATTTACTCTCATTTTCGCATTCACGTGTCTTCTAGGTCTGCTCAACATTTCATACGTGCGTTTAGTTGGTGTCAAAATCACGCATCAACATGAATAAACTAGATTTTGGTGGTCATATATGGAAGATAATTAGATAGAAAATGTACATTCTTTTAAAATTACATAGTGGCTCTCCATTTATGAGAAGAGTTAAATCCTTACATAAAGATAAAACATAGGGTGTACAATGACAAGAAAAAAAAAAAAAAATATATATATATATATTCGGAAAAAAAGATAAGAAATATGGAATAAATAAAAAGACAATTTTGCCCCTGATATTTTAACAGAGATTAGATGAGTTTAGGGTTTTGGGGGTTCTTAATTTGATTACTTTTTGAAACTATTGGGGCAACTGATGAAAAAAAGGCATAATTATTTGAAAACTGTAGGGGAGTAATTGTTTTTTCTGTAGGTTTAGGTTTGATGAAATGTTACCTTTATTATTTTCTTTTTATGACTCACGATATGTCAATAATAATAACACCATAAACAATTAAATACACAATCATTATGCTCCATGTTGATGAAGTTTTTTTTGCTTTACTTGTGTAATTAGAAATACTACGAACAAACTGTGCATTGAATTAATAAGAAAACCGTACTTGTGTGCTGCGACATACCTCATATGTAGAGATGGCAATGGCCCGATATTTTCGGGTACCCAGCCCGACCCTAAAAGATCAAGCTTTACCCGATGTTTGCGAGTTTGGTCCTGATTTTAAGGTCGGACCTTGGGTACAGGCCAGACTTGGGTATATTTTCAGGCCCAGCCCAGTCCAGCCCGATAATTTTAGTATTAATTATATTAAATTACCTTTATACTATATATTTAATTGCAAGATTATCCTACATATATATACTTATTTTTCCTAAACCCTACATGGATGGATATGGATGCACTTTGTGGAAAGTTATTTATATATTTGGTGAGTATTCAAAAATAAATTAATATTTAAAAATTGTTTCTAAAATAAAAAATAAAAAAATTGAAATTTATTAATATTTAAAAATTCGCATTATAAAAATGGGCGGACTTGGGCCAGGCTTGAGGTTACAAAAAGCCCATCGGGTTGGACTTGGGCCGGGCCTGAGGTTACAAAAAACCTGTCGGGTTAGACTTGGGTTTTACTTGTCATACTCGTGATGGGCCCAGGCCAGGCTTAGGCCTTTGTCATGAGGTCGGGCTTGGGCCTGGGGCAAGGGGTATCCGATCCCGGCCCGGCCCATTGCCATCACTACTCATATAGTCATATGTATGCATAAAGAGGTAATACTAATACACTGCATGCCATAATAATTACAAAAATTATCAAAGACATCCCTTATTGTTAAAATTGAGGGTTGACTGCTTTGACTAACGCGATTACTAAGGGTGTGTTTTTATTCATATTCTCAATCCTATTCTTTAAATATTGTTTGGCATGTTATTCCCAAAATATTAGTCTATTTTTTTAATTACTTTTAGACCTCGTAAGTTTATTAATTTCATTAAATACCCCCTGAAAAAAGTTTAAAAACTAATAAAAACACCCCCACCCACTAATACTTGCCAGAGTCCGGCAATCACCGCTAGTGGTAGCCGGAATCTGTCACAACGGTCACACGACCACCAGAAATGGTTGGTAATGGCCAGATCCGTGGTGGATCTGATTGGAAAATGCCAAATGGTCGTCGTTGACTGTCAATGACGGCCAAATCTTGGCCATCGTTGACAGACAACGACGGCCATATCTTTGGCCGTCGCTGACGGCCAAAGATGGCCTTTTCCGACCGTCGAAGGCCACATCCGACCTTGGATCTGGCCTTTTCCGGCCAGATTTGTGGTGGATATGGCTAGAAAAGGCCATATCGATCGAATACCCGCTAGATTCGACCGGTATGTGTGGTTATCCAATTTTTCGGCCAGATTTCGACGGTGGTGGCCAGAATCTGGCACTGCGGGTGGTAAGGGTATTTTTGTCATTTTATAATATTTTAATATATTGGGGTGTTTATTAAATTAGCAAACCTTGAGGGCTTTTTCATAAATTTTTAAATTTTATCTCGTAATACTCCCCTATCCAACTATCCAATATATCCCCAAAATCTTACCCAAAATAATAAACCAAACGCACCATTTCTGACTTGACTATTTTAGAAGTGTTGTTTAATTTTTCAATTTATGTAAACCAAAAAAATTGAAGTACTTTTGACTTCCAAAATAAATATTTCTTTTAAGAAAATATTTGGTTAACGTGGACTGCACTTATTTCAATGGGGATTAGCATTTGTGACAGGATTATCTGTAATGTTGCGCTATAAATAATAAGGCCATTGCAGCAGTCACTTGTGCAATTGGCTGTACAAAAGTCCATATCTTAAAAAGAATGTTAAGAAAGTATTCAAGGTTTTTTTTTTTTTTTTCCCGATGGCACAAACTTGTAATTTAACTTTAAAATTACATTTTCATTTTTGTTAGTTTTCACACAAAGGCCTTGTTGAATGCTAAGGGGAATATAACAATTCATTCACCAGAACAGCCTTTTTTTTTTTTTTTTTCCCCGATGGCACAAACTTGTAATTTATGCGGTTTATATTAATAATTAGGGCTGCAGTTGAAGACGACCAAAACCTTGATTCATTGTATGTTACCGATCTTGAAATCATTTTTTTTTTTTTTTTTTTTTTTTTTTTTTGTGACCGAAGTGTTTGGGCTAGCTTACGTGCCCCTCAACATGCCTCAAGGTTCGAATCCAAGAAGTCAATGAAGAGGTCAAACCTTTTTAACCGGGCCAACCCCTTAGGGTCTGCTTGGGAGTTTTTTTTTCACTGGTTTTGGGGGGTTTTTAATTAGACTAGTTTTGAGGTGTTTAAAAACCCTTACTTGCCAGATTTTTAATAGGTTGGTTTTGACTGGTTTAAAAACCCTTCAAAACCAGTGTAGTGTAATTTTGAGGGGTTTATAAAACACCCCAAATTGGGGTGTTTTGGCTGGTTTAAAAATTTTATCCCAAAAAACCCCTTTCCACTAAATGATAATAATCCCTTTGCTGCGCACAAATCTTTTGCTACTGTTGATTTCTCTCTCTTACAAAGTGAGTGAATGGTTTTAATTTGTGAGTGAATGTTTTTAATTTGCTGCACACAACTCATTTAATGGGAGTCAGTTTTGTTTTTTTCAGTTTTGTTAAATGGGAGATGTGAAGAAGAATGGTGGTTATTGATAAGTGTAGTGCAGTTTTCTAAGTGGAGATGTTTAAAGAGAATTTGTATAATGAAGTGGTACTGATAAGTGTAGTGCAGTTTTGTGAAGTGGAGATGTTAAAGAAAATGTGTATAATGGAGTGGTATTGATAAAGTGTGGTGCAGATTTGTTTAAAGGGAGATGATAAGAAGAGTGTGTAATATGGGTTGGTACTGATATGTTTAGTCTGTTTTGTTTTTGTCAGTTTTGTTAAATGGGCTTCCTATAAATACTTTACTCTTTAGCTCTCTCTTGTTCTTCGTTTTTCCCTTATTTTTCTTTCTTCGGTGATTCTAAAATTCTTCAAGGATGACTGGTGTTTTGAATATTTTGTTCCCACAGTTTTCTGACATCCTAAAAAAATAGTCACCTGTTTGTTTTTGTCAGTTTTGTTAAATCATCCCTGTTGTGCATTCATCATCTCTAACACCTGTCATACCATCAAAATACACCTAAAATTTTAAACCAGATTTGAATTCCTGCTTCTCCAAGCCATTACAGCAGTAGATGCCTCTAACCCTGCATGAAACATTAGCTTCAAAATCTTTCATCCGAACTATTGCAGCTGCATAAATCAAAAAGGTTTTAAAAGTAATATGGAGGTGTGCGTAACCCAAACCTATAGAGTCAGCAAAAGAGAGTGTTTTAATTTTATGGGCACATATGTAAATTTATCATTTAAAAAAACTGTCAGAACCGTTGGAAAATAAACTCTCAAGCACAGGTTAGGTGTTTTAAAAACCGTTACTAAAAACCCCTCAAAACCGCTACGATGGTTTACCCTCAAAACCACTACGATGGTTTACCCTCATAACCGCTACCATAAAACTCCCAAGCAGGCCCTTAGAGTTATCTTGAAATTATTAAAAGAATTATTCAGTAGATAATTAGCTATTTAGGTTATCTAATTCGAACAATAATGAAAATTTAACTGAATCAAACTTGACATAAAACTTATAAAGAAATTTACAAAGATTTTTTGTACAAAGTGAAGTGGGAGGAGATGTATTCACTCTTCCTTTCATCTCTTGCCATATCACTTTTTACAAAAAAAATCTTGTAAAATTCTTTGTACAGGTAGAATTACCCTTAATATTTATCCACGGACTCATATACAAGGTGTGGATGGATAAAAATTGAATAAAAGATTTTATGTACTAAATCTATTAAAAAAATAAATAACGTAAATTTCCTTTTGAATGAGTCCAACTTTAGACTGAATAATTTGTTATTAATTTGAGTTTGTTTAGTGCATTTCAAAACAATAAATACACTAAACACTAGTGTTAAGAGTTGATTAGAGAGCTAATTTGGAGATTACAAAAAATAAAATTAACATTAATTTAGTTAAAATAGGGTTTATGTTTCTAAAATATCATACACCGGTTAAGTATTATTAATTTTAAGAAACTGTTTTTAGAAATTAATTTTTGGAAAA
The DNA here is from genome assembly GCF_008641045.1 of Pistacia vera. Classification (NCBI taxonomy): domain Eukaryota; kingdom Viridiplantae; phylum Streptophyta; class Magnoliopsida; order Sapindales; family Anacardiaceae; genus Pistacia; species Pistacia vera. Next base: position 135,304 of record NW_022196681.1, on the reverse strand, counting down.
GTAGGAAACTAGCAAGTAAAGCCCTCTAAAATGTTTGATATCGTTCATACTTTACACGGGCGTGACGAATTATTGGCTTACACTAATGCACTTGGGGGTCTCGCTTGCCAGTGAGCGAGTGGTGGTGGGGGCAACACCCCCCTTAACGGTAAGCCTAATTAGTAATTGGGTTTAGAATTGATTTGTAAATATTTGGGCCTCAGTTAGGTTAGTCCAAATAGGATTAGGTTTACGAGTGTGCAAAACCGGTTAATTGAACTAGTGTTGCCTTTTTTTTCAAACTGAACCAGTTTTTCAGTTCACACAAAAAATTGAACCAAAACCAAATAAGTTTTGCGCGTGCACGGTTATGAACCAAACCAAAAATGTAATATTTAATAAAAACCCAAGAAGCATATATGTTAAATTCAATTCTCATAGGACCATGCATGAATAGATAAAACAAAAGCTCTAGCTTTGGTCCCCCACCTCAACTATTGAGAAAGAATAAATCAGAATATGCCAAGTTAAATTTAAAATTCTTGCCTCCATTAGTATAATGAAAACCATGTATTTTATCAAATGAGTTTAGCAATACATATCTGACTTCTCAAGAACAATATTAAATGAGAATGCCAATGAAATCATCAACTAATGAGTTTGACAAACCACCAACCCAATAATAGCCAGGAGATTCTTAACTGGTAACAAGCAAATTCTATGGGTCATTCGACTCTTAACACAATAAAAACACAATAATGTTTTGTTTACAACTGAGTCATATAACAAGACAAAAATTGTACAGAATTCATGTAAAATGACTACTTTATCCTTTGTTTTTTGCCTGATCATATAACTCAGTTATAAGCATATATAACATTGCTCATAAAAACATATATCTTGATCCCCCTGCCCCCAACTAAAAAAGATAAAAGAATTTGCTCCAACAAAGCAAATTTATAACTTAGCTTCAAAGCAAGGCAAGGCATTGGCAATCACAAAAAAAACTCCCAGAATATTACTGTTAAATATGAAGAATGATATTTGTTCAATCAGAACTTAACACAAGAATATGAATATAAAAAAAAAAATGTTATGTATTTACTTAACAAGGGCATCCTTTGATGTAACAGTGAAACAGGTTAGAAAAAAAAATTAAAAAAATTATATACCTATATTGATGACTCAAGGAATTTTCTTAAAAAAATAAAAATAAGAATATCATTTAAGTTTTGTTACTAAGTTATCTGAAATTTACATGACAATGTTTATAGCAATTGCCCCATAAATAATATATCTCAGCGACACATTTTAAGAGGTTAATATGGATTTCTTTACTCACAAATTATTACAAATACAAGTTAACTACAAGTAGGACTGTCAGACACAGCTTGACTCGTCTGAAGCTCGACTCGACATTTGTCGAGTTGACTCGGCTCGAACTCGGTTTATAAACCGAGTTGAGTTCGATCATGGGGGCTCGGCTCGTGGGCTCGCGAGCTTGGGTTGGCTTGCATAAGCAGGGTGCTTTTGGTGAGTTTTATAAATATGAGGGACTTAACGTATATAGTAGTTACAAAATTTTAAAAAACTGACATTTACACCCCAAACCGTTAGCCACTTCGGATGTTAAACAATTTCTAATCCAAGATCTTACCAACATATTACATCCTTTTTAGTAACGGTATAGATGTGATTCAATCTGTGGTGGAAGAATCGAGCCATCAATGAATCCTTCTTTATCTTTTGTTATGAGAGCTCGTTGAAAATCATGAACCCAAACAACATAATTGTCAAATCCAGTTAAGGGTTATTTGACAAGAGCGACTTTTGGTCCATCGGAGGCCAATGCATATAGGGCGTCACCTGGTTTAGGGCAGCGGTTGTTGGTTGGTAGAATCTGGAAATTGAATGGATGGTTTGGGTAGGGATTTTGATTCAGATCATAACTTGAAAACGTAAATAGGTTGGGTTGATTTGAAGGGTTTAGGCTAGTTTGTATTGTTGGTATTAGACTGGTTTGAGTTGTTGGGTCTGGGCTTATTGGTATTGCTGGTGTTAGGCCAGTTTGAGTTGTTGGGTTTGGGTTGATCTGATTTGCTGGGTCTAGACTGGTTTGATCTGTTGGGTTTGTGTTAATGGTAGTGTTGTCAAAGGTAGCTATGGGATTTGTGATTGGGATGTTTGCCATCTGTTTGATGAAATAGGATAGAAGAAAAAAAAAATGAGGAAAACTAACAGAGTATATGTTTGCAATGCAGGGACAAAAAAAAGATGTTAGCTGAGCATAATCTGTGTTTATGAAGATCGCTCTGATACCATGTCTGAACTTGAGTTGGCAAGTATTGGATAAGGATGCACCCATGATGGATTATCCCAAGCGGCGTGTGAAGTGGAAACTGCCAAAGATAGTTTCTCACTAACCGCCTCCCATATAAAAGAAAAAGTTTTTTCTTTTAAGAGATACACACCAATATACACAAAAATATACACGCTCTCTCTCTCTAAAAATTTAAAAGAAAAATACTCTACGTTGCTTTTTTCCAGATTCAATTTTTTGCTTCAGAGTTAAGGAGAAGAGGTATTTATGCTATGTAAATACATTGTAATTCATTTATATACAAAATGTGATTGCAATGGGTGACTATGAACATGTCTTGGGATTAGTTTACAATATTTGTAATTCTATGTTTTTTTCCAACATTGGTATCAGAGCCGTGGTTTATTTTGTTTTAAATTCGTACTGTTATGTTAAAGCATGTTGCTTGTTGATTAAATGCAGTTCTGAATTTTGAGTTTTTGTTCATAAAAGTTGTCTTTTTGGTAATGATAATTAGACTATTAGATTCCTTATGAAATTATGAAGAAAATGGTTTTTGAATCATAAAAAATGGAGTTAAAATGACTTAGATGTTCCTTTTTAAAGTTTCGAGTTTCTATACAGGTTAATTTTCGGGTCGGGTACCAAATTGCAGACCGGGATAGAGGTAGAAGATGAAAAACGACCGACATGTCATTTTAATTCTAGCCTAATATCTGACAAGTCGTTTCTGTTTTACTTCTTTTTTAATAAAAGCATGCAAAATAATTGTGGATGGTGAGACTTGAACCCAAGTCTCCAAGGACAAAGGCCAACTCCCTAACCACTGGGCTACATGTTTGATTTGTATTAACCATATTTACAAACCACATATACTCATCTCCAGCCCAACCCAAAAACCAAAATAAAAATGGGTCAAGTTGACCTGCGGATCTAACCCAGTACATTAAAACGGGTTAGTCAAACTCGACCCATAAGGTCAAATGGGTCAGTCAAACCTAGTCAACGCCCGACCCTAAACCCTAAAATAGTCAAATCGGGTCAGCATTGACCCGGTTAAAGGTGAAATGGATCGAACCGACCCGAATTCAGTGTGAGGCACGTGGCAAGCGCGTGAAGGACCCTACCGGCGCATGGCTACTTCTGTCGGTGCGTGAAGGGGCGTGACTGCCTCTAGGCGGCACGTGAGGGCGCGTGGCCGCTTCTGTGCGGCGCGTGAAGTGTTCTGAATTTTTTTTCTTTGCTGTAAACAATAAAATGCATACTTGGTATGTTATTATGAGTGTAATTTTGTTATTAAGCATAAACACGTATATATATTATTTATCAAATATAGTCAACCTTTAGTTGATAAATAAATAGTTTTTTTTTTTTTTTTTTTTTTNTAATTTAATAAACACCCAAATATATAAAAATTTTATAAAATAACGAAAACACCCCCACCACCCGTAATGTCAAATTCGGGCCACCACCGTCGAAATCTGGCCGAAAAATTGTGTAACGATACATACCAGTCGAATCTGACGGGTATGGCGTCAATATGGCCTTTTTTGGCCAAATGTGTCAGTCGACGATCGCAAAAGTCCATCAGTGACGATCAGATCTGTGAATTACCGGTCAGTTTTGGTCGTGGTGTAGGCCGTTATGGCAAATTCTGGCTACCACCGACGGTAGTTGTCAGAATCTGGCAAGTATGGGTCAGTGGGGGTGTTTTTCTTAATTTTTAAACTTTTTTTCTGGGGGTATTTATGAAATTAATAAACTTAAGTAGTCTAAAAGTAATTAAAAAATATAGTAATATTTCTCAAATAATGTACCAAACAATATTTTGGGAATAGGATTGGAAATATGGGTAGAAATATGGAACCAAACAAGAATATCATTTAAGTTTTGTATTATAAGAGGGTGTTTGTCTAAGCTTATAAGCTGGTCAAACTAGCTTATTAGCTCTAAAATTAAGCTGACATGTTTGTTTATAGCTTTTTTTAGCTTATAAGTAAAAAAAAAATAAGTTGGGGGGGGGAGGTACTTTTTTTTTTTTTTTTTGCTTATAAGCACTCTACTTATAAGTTAGTTTGACCAAGTATATTACTATATTATCCTTATTTAATTTTAAAATTCCATAATATATCTTTGTTTAATATAGTACATTTTTTAGTCATTTTATAATAAAATGTACTTATAAGCCACATTTTACCAAACATGTCAACTACTTATCAGTCACTTATAAGTAATTTAACCAAACACGTAAATGCTTAAAATTTCAAATGCTTATAAGCTAAAATTAACTTATAAGTACTTGTTGCTTATAAGCTAATTTTCATAAGCTCAGACAAACACCCCCTAAGTTATGTGATATTTTCATGACAATGTTTATAGCAATTGCCCCATAAATAATATATCTCAACTAGAGATTTTAAGAGGTTAATATGGATTTCTTTACTCAAAAATTATTACAAATACATATGCACAAGTTAACTACAAGTATGACTGTCAGACGCGGCTTAACTCGTTTGAAGCTCGACTCGACACTTGTCGAGTTGATTCGGCTCGAACTCGGTTTATAAATCGAGTTGAGTTCGATCATAGGGGGGCTCGGCTCGTGGACTTACGAGCCTAGGCTAGCTCGCGTAAGCAGGGTGCTATTTTCGTGTTAAACTTTTGCCAAATCAAGCTTACCATACATCTCTTTGATGTGTGTCCACATCTCAGCCGCTATTTTCGTCGGAGGCAAACCGGTAGCCACTTCGGATGTTAAACAATTTCTAATCCAAGATCTTACCAAAATATTACATCCCTTTTCGTAACGGTGTAGATGTGATTCAATCTGTGGTGGAAGAATCGAGCCATTAATGAATCCTTCTTTATCTTTTGTTATGAGAGCTCATCGAAAATCATGAACCCAAACAACATAATTGTCAGATCTTTTTAAGGGTTGTTTGACAAGAGCGATTTTTGGTCCATCGGAGGCCAATGCATACAAGGCGTCACCTGGTTTAGGGCAGCGGTTGTTGGTTGGTAGAATCTGGAAATTGAACGGATGGTTTGGGTAGGGATTTTGATTCAGATCATAACTTGAAAACGTAAATGGGTTGGATTGATTTGAAGGGTTTGGGCCAGTTTGTATTGTTGGAATTAGACCGGTTTGAGTTGTTGGGTTTGGGCCGATTGGATTTGCTGGGTCTGGACCGGTTTGATCTGTTGGGTTTGTGTTAATGGTAGTGTTGTCAAGGGTAGCGATGGGATTTGCGATTGGGATGTTTGCCATCTGTTTGATGAAATAGGATATAAGGAAAAAAAAAAAAAATGAGGAAAACTAACAGAGTATATGTTTGCAATCCAGGGACAAAAAAAAGATGTTAGCTGAGCAGAATCTGTGTTTATGAAGATCGCTCTGATACCATGTCTGAACTTGAGTAGGCAAGAAAAGCAAAAAGAGAAATAAAGAGATTGACAGAAAGATTTCTGTTCTTTTGTATATTGTATATTGTTTGTACTTTGCTTTAATTTATACATAAAATGTAAGTATAAGAATGGAAATATAATGAAGTCCAATTACAAAAATAATGAATGATTGATTTGAGATGATTATGCCAAGAATCAAGGCTGTAGTCAAGGCATAATCATAGGATGTAATGAGGCTGTGATCAAGCCATAACCACAGCATTCTATTCCATCACATACCCTATTGGCTTCTCCAAGTTTATCTCTCCGGTTCTTCTCCAACCCACTTCGAAGTTTGGTGGTTCTAGCTTCACAAAACCTGCTTTTGAGTTTCTCTCCCGTTGTATCTCAGATTTTCTTCTCTTTTTGGTTGGGAAAGACTCAGGGCTGGTGGTGGCCACTGAGTTTGAAGAAGGAGAAGGAAAGTCTCCCGTAGTATCAAAGTGTTTCATCTCATATATATATAAACTTGAGGCTGACCTGATAAAATGTGTTGCAGTAGACCTACAGGTTGGCGAAGATACTTAATTATCATATTTGCATATTACAATAGGAAAGTTGCTTATAGTTTTATCCATTAATGTCAGAAAATTCTTAATCACCCTTTGAGTTAAAAAATGCAAACCAATAGTTTAGAGAAAACACACTTAGGCCCCCAATATTTGAGGAAAATAGACATAGTAAACTTAATTTGTGATGCTGACCGGACGGCTCCAAGAGCAATCCACGTAGTTTCCTACTCCTATGTGAGTGTATATGAATATAGTGGTGGAATTATAAATGAGAGTGTTTTGAGTTTCTCTAAGCAATCTGTAATCAGTAAAGATAAACTCTTGAGGCCTGTTGGAAGAAAATATGGACTCCAGTATGCTAATAGAGGGAAAAATTGAAACTCTAAATAGCATTACAGATGTTGATTATTCACACACTGACACATAGGGGGAACAATGTGATTCATCTAGCAGCAAAACTAGGACACAAAACGTTCGTTTTTGAGGCACTCCATCGCAGTGGATATCTTTACCTGAAAAGTGAAAAGAACTTGAAAGGCGATACACCTCTTCATGTTGCAGCAAGGGCCAGTTAAATTTATGTTGTAAAAGTTCTAGTCCCAACAGAAGAAATTTGCTCATCTAAAGTTCATTCAATTGGCACGTCAAGTTTAAATCATTTGAGAGAAATTTAGCTGGGGGAGAAAGGGATTCTTGAGTTGTTGAGAATGAAAAATAATGTCCAAAGCACAGCATTGCATGAGGCTTTAAGGAATGGTCACAAGGAAGTAGCTATGTACCTCTGGAAATTAGACCAGGGATGGCTAACTTTGCTACTTTTGTTGGTGAGAGCCTTCTTTATTTAGCTACTGAGCGGGGAAATGGTTTCGGAAATCGTGGAATTCTTAAATCAACAATTAAAAGAACCCAACCTTCTGAAGGATGCTGTTCGTGGCCCAGATGGCCAGAATCTGCTTTATGCTGTTCGTGGCCCAAATTTCTTTTAAGCATGTTTTTAAAATAAATGAATATATATAGAATAGAGACAAAAAAGAAGAGAAAGCGAGCTATTTTTTGCACCTGGCCCGTGTAACTGGAGCACCTGGGTTCGGGCCGGTCCGGCCAATTTCTCATCTTACCTTCAACAGTTGATTTCAGTATATAACTGATATTGAAGGAGATTTTCAGAACTGAGACAAAATCTACCAATAGATTCTGCTCACTTGGACCACATAATTAATGCTGATAACTGGACCAACCACTGACTAAAACGAACTTAAAGTTTTAACTAAACTAATTAAGGTCTCCTTTACACATCAATAAATATATATAAATATTTCTGCTATTTTATATGTTTTTTATACAAGTAATTGAACAAGCAGTAAATGAAATCAGAAGGATTTGAGAGAATTAAGATAGAAAAGTCAGCACATGAAAGCATAATTCACCTACTAAATACGTTAAAAGCAGTTTTCATGACTAATTGAATGGTAGATATATAGATGGATGGTGTGTTTTGTTTCTGCTACGGATTGGTCACATGCAACCACTGCTACCAACACAATCAAATTGCCTGCGCAAGTTATTCTTATTTTGCATCAACTTGTTGAACATTTGGCTGCTGACCTAACCCTGTTCTCTTGTTTCTTTATCCTCCAAGGACCAACGCCAAATCCCGAGTTGGGCAAAGGTTTAGAATTTTGCGTTTCAATCCCCGAGCAAAAAATACCTTATAATTCTCACAACTGAGCCAACTAGAAACAGTATAGGACCTAGCCACAAATTAAACCTGTTAATTAAGCCTTGCTATATATATATATATATATATATATATGTTTCTCCTTGATTTAACTGATCAATTTGTAGAAATTAAGAGAATTACTTTCTGCGTCAAAGCCAATATATATCACGCTTTTTCAGTCTTTTGTTCAGAGTAAAGGCCGAAACAGATAGCCATACCATATCTGCAATTATCATTTATGAAGTATTCAACGATCCAAGGTTCTGTCATCTCTGACGAACTCGAGATGCTTCCATAGTTATAACTCATTTTAAGCTGCTTATGTTCTATCTGTGTAGTTATCTATATGTAAAGTTCTAAACAATATTGTTGCAGCCTTTTCTTCAGTACTGTAAATATGCAGCGAACTGATAATACTCAAAATATAAGCTTTTTGCCAGAGAAAAAGCTACCATTAGTGTCTCTTTGAGCTACAATGCATTATCACTGCCAGCCTACATTAACTTATTGCTTCTTTGTCACGATAGTCAGCGCATGGACATTATAAATAGATGGAGACTTTTGGATTGAAATGACATTATTTAAAAATTGTATAATAATATAACCCGACAAAATTAGCATCCTAACTCTTTATCCTATAGTCGAAATTCACTACATTAACGATATAAAAATATTATTATCGTATTAGGTTACAATATTTATTATTTTTCTTTTAAATATAACTAGAGTGAGTTAGATTCTAAGCCCTAATCTTCGAATCTTTCGACCTACTGTCTCGTATTTTGACTATCTGTGTGTGAACCTTTTGCTCAAATTTCTGCAACAAGATGACATATTGCATATGAAAGGATGATGAAGTGCATGTTGCTTAGGTTTATATTAGCTCAAATGATCCGGGTCTCATGCACAAGATCACAAATAACTAATACATATATACATAAAAGGATATATAAAACATTCAGATTTTCTATGTTTTTTTTTTTTTTTTTCTTTTATAAGAATGCACAAATATTTAAAGCTCTACCAGCTACCATTGAATGCCTATACTACTTATCTTTGTATGTTTAACATTAGACGTGCAATATTCCCAATCTTATATCGGACCTTCATGCTTGAGAGATAAATAAGTTGAAAAACATTGTAAATGAAATATGAGAGAGACACGCTTGGATTAGGGGCACAACTAAATAAACTAGATTTTGGTGGTCATTGTTAGAGTTGCACATAGAATAGGTACGCTCAAACATATTGGGTTATAAAATGAGGTAATCCTCTCATTCAACAAAGCTTTATTGGGTGAGGAGTCAGATACAACTCAAATTATATCATAGTATCAGAACTCAAGTTAAGTTGAACTGAAAGCTTGACCAACGAATGAAGAGTTAGAGCCAACAACTACCTCAATCAACAGACATGATCCAACATATGGGCTTGACCGTGACGGGGAGTGTTGGAGTCTCACATTGACTAGGCACACTCAAACCTATTAGATTATAAGAGGGGGTAATCATCTAATTCAACAAAGCCTTATTGGGTAAAAAGTCAAACTCACCTCAAATTATATAAATCATATATGGAAGATAATTCGATAAAAAATGTACATTCTTTTAAAATTACAGAATGGCTCTCCATTTAGGTGAAGAGTTAAATCTTTACATGAAGATAAAAACATAGGGTGTACAATAATAACATTATATTGTCTTTGGTTAATTTACTTAGATTTAAACATCTACATCTTTGTAATTTCTCATTTTAGTTAGTCAAAATCCACCAGTCCTGTATAGGACTAGTGTTTGCATCATTATGAATACAACTATCAAGTGGATCTCACCACATATACACTAAGAAAGAAGAAATATAATCTACTATTTATGATCATCAATTGAATGAAAAAGAAAAAAAAAAAATTTACAAAACAGTTAAAAATAGAATGCATATTACATGTCCACTTTTATAAATGGGCATAAAAGTTGTACAATATGATACATATTTTGATATATCAGACGCACCTAAAAGATTTCATTGGGTACAAGACGATTAAAATAGATCATAATACATTTACATTTATATTATAAACATATATAAAAGGTAAATAATATGACATGTATTATGACATATTGCACACTAAACCTCTCCTCTTGTGATCGGGTGGCAAGTCTTTCAGTAACTGGGATTAGCTATACCCACGGATCTTGTATTCGAGTCACGAAGAGAGGCAAGTACTGAGTTTACCCAAAAATATATATTGCACACTACAAAGACAACTCGTTTTATAAATACCAACGAGTGTAGATCTCATGTGCTAATTACAACACTTTTCTTATATCAAAATACAAATCCTTATACGTCATTAGTTCTTGGTTAAATTCTGCGTCAAATCATTTGAAGAGAAGAAGTGTGGAGGATTTGACAGCGATGTCCTCTTTTGCATCGGTACTATAAACTAAGTTTTGCTTCATCTCTTCCAAGGGATTAGAGGCAGCAAGTTTAAGGCTCAGATCTGGTTCTTGAGAAGTTAAAGCATCTTGTTGATGAATCGATTTGACTGATTGTGGGCGCAGAATAGAAACGCTGTTAATTCGATGATTATCTGGATTGATTCCCATGCTCACTAGCTTTCTTCTCAGATGAGAGTTCCAATAATTTTTGACCTCATTGTCTGTCCTCCCCGGCAATCTTCCAGCTATAAGGGACCACCTGCAGTGCATCATCTTAATTTGTAAATTAAATCTTTTTGATGCATTTGTTCTTAATTTTAAGGAAGTATTATAATTAACAAGTTAATTAAGGTGACAAATTAAAAATAATTCACCTATTTCCCAAGAGAGCATGGAGCTTGACGATGAGATCCTCTTCATCTTCACCAAAGTTTCCTCTTTTGAGGTCTGGCCTTAGATAATTTATCCATCTTAATCGACAACTTTTCCCACAACGAAGCAAACCTAATTAATTAACCAATTTACAGAAAATATTATTGACCAAATCTCTGTCAATCTTTTGCTTTCTCAATACTACTTTCATGATCAGATAAAAAGTTTATGAAAGTTTATGTTAATATGTATTTCAATTATTTCATTGCATCCAACAAAGTCTTTTCTTTTTCTTCCTTTTACTGAATTTTCTCATTCCAAAGTGTTTGGAAAAGAAAAAAGATGATAAAAATGACTAAAACAAACATTCCAACTAAAATTACTGTCTTTTTCATTTTCTTTCTCTTTTTCTTTCCTTTGATTATATATAGAGATATATATAATATAATATATATGTACCTGCAGCTTGTGGAAGTGAGCGCCATTTACCTTCACCATGCTTAGTGACGTAGTCAATGAGCTTTCGGTCTTCTTCTTTGGACCAAGCCCCTTTATTCATGTCTTGTTTATCACAGCAAGGTTTTCTCATTGTAGTTTTGGGAAAGAATTGTAGGCCTAGCTGCAAGTGTGAGACTGTATGTAAGAAAAAGAGAGAGAGAGAGAGAGAGAGAGAAGAAGAAGAAGAATTAGAAGAAATGAAGAGAAAATGAATGAATGAACTAACCAGGTAGAGAGAGAGATGACAAATAAAGTTTACCCTATCTGCTTTCCTTGTAGCTTAATGCCCCACAGTTGACTTGGAATGGTGNAGCTTGACCAACGAATGAAGAGTTAGAGCCAACAACTACCTCAATCAACAGACATGATCCAACATATGGGCTTGACCGTGACGGGGAGTGTTGGAGTCTCACATTGACTAGGCACACTCAAACCTATTAGATTATAAGAGGGGGTAATCATCAAATTCAACAAAGCCTTATTGGGTAAAAAGTCAAACTCACCTCAAATTATATAAATCATATATGGAAGATAATTCGATAAAAAATGTACATTCTTTTAAAATTACAGAATGGCTCTCCATTTAGGTGAAGAGTTAAATCTTTACATGAAGATAAAAACATAGGGTGTACAATAATAACATTATATTGTCTTTGGTTAATTTACTTAGATTTAAACATCTACATCTTTGTAATTTCTCATTTTAGTTAGTCAAAATCCACCAGTCCTGTATAGGACTAGTGTTTGCATCATTATGAATACAACTATCAAGTGGATCTCACCACATATACACTAAGAAAGAAGAAATATAATCTACTATTTATGATCATCAATTGAATGAAAAAGAAAAAAAAAAAATTTACAAAACAGTTAAAAATAGAATGCATATTACATGTCCACTTTTATAAATGGGCATAAAAGTTGTACAATATGATACATATTTTGATATATCAGACGCACCTAAAAGATTTCATTGGGTACAAGACGATTAAAATAGATCATAATACATTTACATTTATATTATAAACATATATAAAAGGTAAATAATATGACATGTATTATGACATATTGCACACTAAACCTCTCCTCTTGTGATCGGGTGGCAAGTCTTTCAGTAACTGGGATTAGCTATACCCACGGATCTTGTATTCGAGTCACGAAGAGAGGCAAGTACTGAGTTTACCCAAAAATATATATTGCACACTACAAAGACAACTCGTTTTATAAATACCAACGAGTGTAGATCTCATGTGCTAATTACAACACTTTTCTTATATCAAAATACAAATCCTTATACGTCATTAGTTCTTGGTTAAATTCTGCGTCAAATCATTTGAAGAGAAGAAGTGTGGAGGATTTGACAGCGATGTCCTCTTTTGCATCGGTACTATAAACTAAGTTTTGCTTCATCTCTTCCAAGGGATTAGAGGCAGCAAGTTTAAGGCTCAGATCTGGTTCTTGAGAAGTTAAAGCATCTTGTTGATGAATCGATTTGACTGATTGTGGGCGCAGAATAGAAACGCTGTTAATTCGATGATTATCTGGATTGATTCCCATGCTCACTAGCTTTCTTCTCAGATGAGAGTTCCAATAATTTTTGACCTCATTGTCTGTCCTCCCCGGCAATCTTCCAGCTATAAGGGACCACCTGCAGTGCATCATCTTAATTTGTAAATTAAATCTTTTTGATGCATTTGTTCTTAATTTTAAGGAAGTATTATAATTAACAAGTTAATTAAGGTGACAAATTAAAAATAATTCACCTATTTCCCAAGAGAGCATGGAGCTTGACGATGAGATCCTCTTCATCTTCACCAAAGTTTCCTCTTTTGAGGTCTGGCCTTAGATAATTTATCCATCTTAATCGACAACTTTTCCCACAACGAAGCAAACCTAATTAATTAACCAATTTACAGAAAATATTATTGACCAAATCTCTGTCAATCTTTTGCTTTCTCAATACTACTTTCATGATCAGATAAAAAGTTTATGAAAGTTTATGTTAATATGTATTTCAATTATTTCATTGCATCCAACAAAGTCTTTTCTTTTTCTTCCTTTTACTGAATTTTCTCATTCCAAAGTGTTTGGAAAAGAAAAAAGATGATAACAATGACTAAAACAAACATTCCAACTAAAATTACTGTCTTTTTCATTTTCTTTCTCTTTTTCTTTCCTTTGATTATATATAGAGATATATATAATATAATATATATGTACCTGCAGCTTGTGGAAGTGAGCGCCATTTACCTTCACCATTCTTAGTGACGTAGTCAATGAGCTTTCGGTCTTCTTCTTTGGACCAAGCCCCTTTATTCATGTCTTGTTTATCACAGCAAGGTTTTCTCATTGTAGTTTTGGGAAAGAATTGTAGGCCTAGCTGCAAGTGTGAGACTGTATGTAAGAAAAAGAGAGAGAGAGAGAGAGAGAGAGAAGAAGAAGAAGAATTAGAAGAAATGAAGAGAAAATGAATGAATGAACTAACCAGGTAGAGAGAGAGATGACAAATAAAGTTTACCCTATCTGCTTTCCTTGTAGCTTAATGCCCCACAGTTGACTTGGAATGGTGGTTTTTTCTTGCTTTCAACTATATAATTATGTTTAGATGACTGCTTTTAGGGTAACGAGAAATTATATAACCCATATCATTTTATATTATTGGACAATAATAAATTGATCGTCAGATACGGAAACCAAACTCTATAAAAGTTGCATAAATTCAATCTCTAATGGAACCCAATTCACAAGAGGATCCCATCTAGGTAACTGATCATTGTCTACATTATGAATTTGGTTTAATTTGCTTCAATAATTTTACTTTTAACGAGGAAAATTACTGAATTTTTGGGATATAGTACGTCAGTTTGTTCTCACAGGATTTGAGGTTCAAATCTTTCGATGGGTAAAGATTGTGAAGTTTTAGACTTTTAGTGAATGGTTTCTTTCTTGTTTTTATACCAAAATATTGGGATTAAGGTGGAGCAATGACAGAGAATTTGTTAAGTAAAAGCTTACAGAATTAAGATAATAAAAAGAGTATTCACACTGCAGGCAAATTGCACTGGGTCGACCTCAAATAATAATGTTGCTTATCCGAATCTTTAATCTGTCTTTTGCTTCCCTCTTTTTATCCTTTTTGAGTTATAACCTGCGAAAAGTTTGATGCGACACTGGAAAACTCAATGATAGTTTCCGTGCATGGTGGACTCTACCATTGAGGAACAATGGTGACTAATCTTATAAAATACCTAGACAATTATCAGAGATTTAAGCGAGGTTTCTTTTACTGATTTACCATTGAGTTCTCCAATCATAATTTTAAGTTTAAACATGTCTTCAAGTCCGATATATATGAAATGATTCGGATACGAAATACTGTAACTTCATTTTCTGATAACGTTCATGAATAGCTTACCTTTCTCCTTATAAACTGAAGAAAACGGTAAATTTCACATCTGATTGATTTATTTCTTTGTAAAATTTCTGTATTTTTAGAAAGAGTGTTCTTAAATGCACCATAAGAACAGTCTCCAAGTACAGTTTAATATACAAAAATCTGGCTTCTCAATGACAGTTGTAGATAGAAACTGGGTTTTAAAAACAACATTTATTGGGTGTACATATACATATCCGCCAACCTTTTCAAAAAGTAAAGAAACTTGGATAGGATGGCAGATTTACCTAAAACTAAATTCATGCATGAAGTCTCCCCCATTCAACTTGAATGGTAGATGGAAACATGATATTTGACATTTTAGTAAGTCCCTTTCGCAACGTGTCGAGTTGCAATTGGCACGACGTAATTATCTGCTTGAGAACTGTTGAGTTTTTGTAAATGTCGAATCAATTGAAATAACTCCTATCCAACAATCTGATAGCTTCCATAAAATGTTGCAAAATTTGCTGTTGAATGTTTGGTTGTCACTGAACTTCCATGTGTGGAGGATGCATATGTGTATATATATATAGTCAGCAACCTTATCCATATATATGAAGACACTCTGATACATAGTCTAATTCGTCGAGAAAATTTTATTATGCAACTGAATCTTCCAGTCCATAAGGAATCTTTGATTGGGTTTTCTGATAGCTAATACACAGTAATTTGTCTTATATATATCCACTGATTTGTAGATGAAGGAAGCATATCTAGCTTCATGTGTATCTGGCCAATGAAAGAGTGACAAATGGAAGGTCCGATAACTAAGCGACATGAAATGAAATTCATCTTTACTTTGCAAATATTTTTGTGCACTGAATCGGTAAGATGAAGGCAGACAAGAATTTTATATGTTTTTGAGCGAAATTGAAATCTTATATATTAATGCCTGGAATGACCTTTTACACTTAATCCAAGCTTGCCCTTCATTTATTAATAAAGAGTAGATATTGATTTCTGACAGTGGAATAATTAGCATATCTAAACCATCATTAAATCGGATTTATCTTACATATAAACTACCAGTGTGAATGAAGGTTTACTTTTAACATATTTTTTAATATCCCCTTCCCACATAGAAGGTGTCTCCTGAAGCGGATCTGGATCCTTAACATCATTTTTTCAGATGAGTTAAAGGTTCAAGTCGGTAAGATACGCTCTAAACCTATAATTTGAGGTGGGTAAAAGGCAAATCTAAACACCATTAAATGTGGCGGATAAAGACTATTCATAAAGATTGTAATTCTCTAAACCCCGCTTAATAAGATTATCTTCAATGGTGCTCTTTATTTTAAAGAGTATCTTTTATATAAATGAAGAGCATCTCCATTAATTTTTAAATATAAAGAACAAATTTTTTATTCAAATCCAATTAACTCTTTAAATTAGACTTAATAAATAGAAGAGAGACTTAATAGGAAAGAGAATTAATAATAAAATGCATAAAAACTTATAATTTATTAAATAAAATTGAGATAGAAAGTGAAGTTTGACTCTCTAGATGTAGAGAGTCAAACTCACTCTTTAATTTATATTTAAAGAATAAAGAGTCTGTTGGACTTTTGTTTTTATGGATAAACTCTTTATAATAAAGAGTTTGGGTCATATAAAGAGTTTTTTGAAAATGCTTTAAGGTGGGTAAAAAATATTAATTAATGTTTCCACTTTACTTCTAAGTGAGTTATTGTTGGCTATATTGGGGAATGTATTTGTTATGCCTAAAAATAAAGGCCAACATATGCTGACGTCATCTCCACCAACTAGGGTTCAACAAACCTATCCACCATCCAGAACTTGACACATATCCAAAGGCAAAAGGAATATAGATGTCAAGACCTAAACTGCCTCAAGGATTTGTGCCTGAGTGAATTTGGTTCACACACCAATCCAAACCCCATTTAATTTAAGGATGTACATGAGAGTTCTCAACGAATGGAAAGGCAGGAAGAATCTTCACGACATTAGACCACTTGCAAAAAGTAATCATTATTGTTATGAGTTGCACCCTAATCTACACCTGATTTAACACAAAAATTGCAAGAATCACACAAGAAAGGTTTTACTATGGTTCGCCTTTCCAAGAACCGGAAAGACTACTTCCACGTTGAGCTCCTGAAATAGAGAAAGCTCACTGCACTATAACAAATCAGAGTGTATACAGATTACACAGATTAGATGAATCAAACCCGAGAAACCCTTAATCGCTCTTAATCCTGTAATCAACACCCTAGAGAGACTAATCCTGGAATCCCTAGCAACTGAGATATTACAAACCCTCCCTGAATGATTATCCCTAATCACTCAACACCAATTACAGAGATTTCGATTAAGATCAAGAATGAACCCTAATACTACTCTAAATTTCTTTCTCAAGAACAAACACTCGATCAATCTGTAGAGAGAGAGAGAACTCTACTTGCTTGTATACCGTTGAGCAAAACGGTTATAAATAGGTTGCTCCTTCTCATAAAATAGAGGTTAGACACACACAAATTACACAAAACAAATAGGAAACACACTAATAATAAAAAAATATTGACTTAAAATTCTCTTAGAACATAAACACTTGTAATTAATCTCATATTGCAAATCACGACCTCTTGCAAAATTGTGTAACGATAAGAAGAGAACACTTATATAAACAACCACAACGGATGTAGAAGTTACTTTTAAGCATCTGAACCACTATAAAAACTCTTTCATCACCTTTATTTTATGTATTTGCATGCTATTGTCATTACAGTACCTCACCCACTTACTATAATATACTCACATATGACTTTTTAGCATTTTATAGGTGCGAAGTCGGTGTCAAAATCAAGCATCAACAGTATTGAACCCAAATTAATCACATATTGTTCTTCAAAATGGATCCTTATATAATATGACAGTACCTACTTTAGATGTTATGTAGACATTGATATCTCATATTGAACTCATTAGCAACGTGGAATGAGATGGAATGAATCAAAACTTATCGTTAGCTATTAATGTTTCTAACAACCGAACATTGTTTCCTATATTTTGATCAAATGAAATGAGTAATTGATTTTCCCTCACACTAATAGAAGGGAAATGCAATTAATTTCATTTTTACACTGGGATTATCTATCCTTATTACAAATTAAGATCAGGCAAACCGCTAACTGCATAACTCTCAGGACCACTCATAGAATCCAAGACTGGATTGTTATCTTCTTCGGTTGCAGAGTTACATTTTTGGTTATCTGAAAGCAAGGATATGGCAGGACCAGTAGTGTGTCTTATACGATGAGTTTTGGGATCAATTCCCATTTGCATTAGTTTCCTTTTCAGATGAGTGTTCCAATAATTCTTCACTTCATTATCAGTTCTTCCCGGTAATCTTCCAGCTATCAGTGACCACCTGCAAAATTTTACACATTATTACTCGGATTTTATAAATAGTATTGGGTAGTTGAATAGGGTGATATTAGAGGTCAAATTAAAAAATAACAAAAAAACTCCTCTGTTGCTAATTTAACTAATCAACCAATATATAAAATTTTTATAAAATGAAAAAACACCCCCCACCCACCCACCGTACCAGATTCCAGCCATCACCGCTGAATTGGTCGGAATCTAGGTTAGGAGGCAGACATGTCGGATCCAAAGTGGATCTGGCGAAAAAGGCCATATCGACGAATTACCGACCAATTCCAATCATTTGTATGCCGTTGTGTAGATTTTGGCACCCAGCGTGTGGTTGCGGAATCTGGCAAATATGGGTGGATGAGGGTGTTTTATTAATTTTTAAACTTTTTTTGGGGTGTTTAATTAATTAATAAACTAAGCGGTCTAAAAGTAATAATAAAAATAATAGTATTTCGGATAATTAAACAAATAGATATTTTGAGAATAGGATTGGGAATAGGGTATGAAACTAATAAACCAAACGGACAATTTTTCAATTATGTAAACAAAAAATTAAATACTTTTGACTTCAAAATAATATTTCTTTTAAGAAAATATTTGGTAAGTGGACTAGACCTATTTCAATGGGATTAGCATTTGGACAGGATTATCTGTAGGTGTGTGTAGGGGTGTTCCAAAAAATGCAAAAAATCGAACCGAACTGAAAAACCGATTAACCGAAAAAATGGTTGGTTTAGTCGTTCAAAAAATTTTAAAAACGAATTTCTGGTTCGGTTGCCGGTTCGGGAAAAAATAAATGGGTTAACCGAAACTGGTTTTTGAACTGGTTTTAAAATATATTATATTAATATAAATAAAAATAAAATTATATATTAATAACAAATAAATAATATTATTATATATTATAATATTAAATAAAATAATAATATAGTTTTAATGTATTGTTAGTAGTGGTCAATGGATATATATGAATGTTTAATTTTTATTTAGATATGTATTATTTATATTTACAATTTAATTAGGAAAAAAAAAAAAATAAGTTTTATAAAAAAAAAAAAGGAAAAAACAGGTTAATCGAAAAATCGGTTTGGTTTCGGTTCGAGAATTTTCCCTAACCGAAAAAACTAATTCGATTCAAAAAAGCGGTTACGAAACTTTGAACACAACTCGTTGTTGTGCTATAATAAGGCGATTGCAGCAGGCACTTGTGCAATTGGCTGTACAAAAGTCCATACTCTTAAAAAGAATGTTAAGAAAGTTTAAAGGCTTTTTTCTTTTCTTTTTACATGCTTGTATTTTGGAAAAACTTTGAATGTTCATAGCGATTTACTATCTAAACTTTTAACTTTAAAATTACATTTTATTTTGTGTATACAAAGTGAGTGGGAGGAGATGTATTCACTCTTCCTTTCATCTCCTGCCACATTACTTTATACAAAAAACCTGTAAAGTTCTCAGTACATGTAGAATTACCCTTAATATTTATCCACGGACTAATATATAAGGTGTGGATGGATGAAATTGAACAAAAAGGGATAAAATTTACGTACTAAATCTATAAAAAAAAAATAAACGTAAGATTTCCTTTTGAATGGTCAACTTTAGACTGAATAATTTGTTATTAATTCTGAGGTGTTTAGGCATTTCAAAACATAAATACACTAAACACTAGTGTTAAGAGTTGATTAGAGACTAATTTGGGATTACAAAAAATAAATTAACATAATTTAGTAAAATAGGGTTTATGTTTCTAAAATATCGGACACCAGTAAGTATTATTAATTAAAAAAAAAACTGTTTTTACAAATAAATTTTTGGAAAAGTAGGAAACTAACAGTAAACACCCTCTAAAATGTTTTATATCGTTCATACTTTACATGGCTGTACGAAATTATTGGTACACTAATGCACTAGGGTCCGTTTGCCAATAGTCGAGTGGTGGTGGGGGCAACGCCCCCTTAATAGTAAGCCCAATTGTAATTGGATTTAGAATTGATTATTTAAATATTTGGACCTCGGTCATATTAGTCCAAATAGGGTTAGATTAGTCCAAATAGACTCTCTCTACTCCCAGTCCCAGATGCCATGCCAGACAATAACACTTGGTCATGAAACATCTTTAATGATTGCTCAACATCTATTCCAGTCCAGCTTTGGGTATACACCTAAGAACAGATCCAGAAATGTGCAAGTCTAAAAATATTATAAAGCTCAAAGCTTTTTAGGCCTACACAAAAACCATTACA
Organism: Pistacia vera; assembly: GCF_008641045.1. Taxonomy (NCBI): domain Eukaryota; kingdom Viridiplantae; phylum Streptophyta; class Magnoliopsida; order Sapindales; family Anacardiaceae; genus Pistacia; species Pistacia vera. Next base: position 114,943 of record NW_022196681.1, on the reverse strand, counting down.
AGTCTAATGAGTTTAGAGAATTCTCCGCTTCAAAAAAATTAGATGCCTATATTGATGGACTCCAGGAATTTTTAAAAATAAAAAATAAGGGGTCCGTTGTTTATAATTAGATAGATTTGAGAATATATGGGTAGTTGAATAGGAGAGTATACGAGATAAATTTAAAAATTTATAAAAAAACCTCCTAGGTTTGCTAATTTAATAAACACCCAAATATATAAAATTTTATAAAATAACGAAAACACCCCCACCACCGTAATGTCAAATTCGGGCCACCACCGTCGAAATCGGCGAAAATTGGTGTAACGATAAATACCAGGCGATCTGACGGGTATGGCGTCAATATGGCTTTTTTTGGCAAATGTGTCAGTCGACGATCGCAAAAGTCCATCAGTGACGATCAGATCTGGTGATTACCGGTCAGTTTGGGGTGGTTTAGGCCGTTATGGCAAATCTTGGCTACCACGACGGTAGTTGTCAGAATCTGGCAAGTATGGGTCAGTGGGGGTGTTTCTTAATTTTAAACTTTTTTTCTGGGGGTATTTATGAAATAATAAATTAAGTAGTTAAAAGTAATTAAAAAATATAGTAATATTCTCAAATAATGTACCAAAACATATTTTGGGATGGATTGGAAAATGGGTAGAAATGGAACCAAACAAGAATACATTTAAGTTGTATTATAGAGGGTGTTTGTCTAAACTTATAAGCTGGTCAAACTAGCTTATTAGCTCTAAATTAAGCTGACATGTGTTTATAGCTTTTTTTAGCTTATAAGTAAAAAAAAATAAGTTGGGGGGGGGAGGTACTTTTTTTTTTTTTTTTTTTGCTTATAAGCACTCTACTTATAAGTTAGTTTGACCAAGTATATTACTATATTATCCTTATTTAATTTTAAATTCCATAATATATCTTGTGTATATAGTACATTTTTTAGTATTTATAATAAAATGTACTATTATAAGCCACATTTTACCAAAACTGTAACAACTTATCAGTCACTTATAAGTAATTTAACCAACACGTAATGCTTAAAATTTCAAATGTTATAAGCTAAAATAACTATTAAGTACTTGTTGCTTATAAGCTAATTTTCATAAGCTCAGACAAACACCCCCTAAGTTATGTGATATTTTCATGACAAGGTTATAGCAATTGCCCATAAATAATATATCTCAACTAGAGTTTTAAGAGGTTAATATGGATTTCTTTACTCAAAAATTATTACAAATACATATGCACAAGTTATACAAGTATGACTGTCAGACGCGGCTTAACTCGTTTGAAGCTCGACTCGACACTTGTCGAGTTGTCGGCTCGAACTCGGTTTATAAATCGAGTTGAGTTCGATCATAGGGGGGCTCGGCTCGTGGACTTACGAGCCTAGGCTAGCTCGCGTAAGCAGGTGCTATTTTCGTGTTAAACTTTTGCCCAATCAAGCTTACCATACATCTCTTTGATGTGTGGTCCACATCTCAGCCGCTATTTTGTCGGAGGCAAACCGGTAGCCACTTCGGATGTTAAACAATTTCTAATCAAGATCTTACCAAAATATTACATCCCTTTTCGTAACGGTGTAGATGTGATTCAATTGTGTGGAGAAATCGAGCCATTAATGAATCCTTCTTTATCTTTTGATGAGAGCTCATCGAAAATCATGAACCCAAACAACATAATTGTCAGATCTTTTTAAGGGTTGTTTGACAAGAGCGATTTTTGGTCCATCGGAGGCCAATGCATACAAGGCGTCACCTGGTTAGGGCAGCGGTTGTTGGTTGGTAGAATCTGGAAATTGAACGGATGGTTTGGTAGGGATTTTGATTCAGATCATAACTTGAAAACGTAAAGGGTTGGATTGATTTGAAGGGTTGGGCCAGTTGTGTGTTGGAATTAAGACGGTTTGAGTTGTTGGGTTGGGCCGTTGGATTGGGGTTGGACCGGTTTGATCTGTTGGGGTTTGTTTAATGGTAGTGTTGTCAAGGGTAGCGATGGGATTGCGATTGGTGGGATGTTTGCCATCTGTTTGATGAAATAGGATATAAGGAAAAAAAAAAAAAAATGAGGGAAAACTAACAGAGTATATGTTTGCAATCCAGGGACAAAAAAAAGATGTTAGCTGAGCAGAATCGTGTTTATGAAGATCGCTCTGAACCATGTTGAACTTGAGTAGGCAAGAAACAAAAGAGAAATAAAGAGTTGACAGAAAGATTTTGTTCTTTTGTTATTGTATATTGTTTGTACTTTGCTTTAATTTATACTAAAATGTAAGTATAAGAATGGAATATAATGAAAGCAATTACAAAAATAATGAATGATTGATTTGGAATGATTATGCCAAGAATCAAGGCTGGAGTCAAGGATAATCATAGGATGTAATGAGGCTGTGATCAAGCCATAACCACAGCATTCTATTCCATCACATACCCTATGGTTCTCCAAGTTATCTCTCCGGTTCTTCTCCAACCACTTCGAAGTTTGGTGGTTCTAGCTTCACAAAAACTGCTTTGAGTTTCTCTCCCGTTGTATCTCAGATTTTCTTCTTTTTTGGTTGGGAAGAATACCAGGGTGGTGGTGGCCACTGAGTTTGAAGAAGGAGAAGGAAAGTCTCCCGTAGTCAAAGTGTTTCATCTCATATATATATAAACTTGAGGCTGACCTGATAAAATGTGTTGCAGTAGACCACAGGTTGGCGAAGATACTTAATTATTCATATTGCATATTACAATAGGAAAGTTGCTTATAGTTTTATCCATTAATGTCAGAAAATTCTTAATCACCCTTTGAGTTAAAAAATGCAAACCAATAGTTTAGAGAAAACACACTTAGGCCCCCATATTTGAGGAAAATAGACCTAGTAAACTTAATTGTGATGCTGACCGGACGGCTCCAAGAGCAATCCACGTAGTTTCTACTCTATGTGAGTGTATTGAATATAGTGGTGGGAATTATAATGAGAGTGTTTGAGTTTTTAAGCAATCTGTAATCAGTAAAGATAAACTTTGAGGCTGTTGGAAGAAAATATGGACTCCAGTATGCTAATAGAGGGAAAAATTGAAACTCTAAATAGCATTACAGATGTTGATTATTCACACACTGACACATAGGGGGAACAATGTGATTCATCTAGCAGCAAAACTAGGACACAAAACGTTCGTTTTTGAGGCACTCCATCGCAGTGGATATCTTTACCTGAAAAGTGAAAAGAACTTGAAAGGCGATACACCTCTTCATGTTGCGCAAGGGCCAGTTAATTTTGTTTAAAAGTTCTAGTCCAACAGAAGAAATTTGCTCATCTAAAGTTCATTCAATTGGCACGTCAAGTTTAAATCATTTGAGGAAATTTAGCTGGGGGAGAAAGGGATTCTTGAGTTGTTGAGAATGAAAAATAATGTCCAAAGCACAGCATTGCATGAGGCTTTAAGGAATGGTCACAAGGAAGTAGCTATGTACCTCTGGAAATTAGACCAGGGAGGCAACTTTGCTACTTTTGTTGGTGTGAGAGCCTTCTTTATTTAGCACTGAGCGGGGAAATGGTTTCGGAAATCGTGGAATTCTTAAATCAACAATTAAAAGAACCAACCTTCTGAAGGATGCTGTCGTGGCCCAGATGGCCAGAATCTGCTTATGCTGTCGTGGCCCAAATTTCTTTAAGCATGTTTTTAAAATAAATGAATATAGAATAGAGACGAAAAGAAGAGAAGCCAGCCTCTTTTTTGCACCTGGCCCGTGTAACTGGAGCCCCTGGGTTCGGGCCGGTCTGGCCAATTCAGTATATAACTGATATCGAAGGAGATCTCAGAACTGAGACAAAATCTATCAATAGATTCTGCTCACTTGGACCACATAATTAATGCTGATAACTGGACCAACCACTGACTAAAACGAACTTAAGTTTTAACTAAACTAATAAGGTCTCCTTTACACATCAATAAATATATATAAATATTTCTGCTTTTTATATGTTTTTTATACAAGTAATTGAACAAGCAGTAAATGAAATCAGAAGGATTTGAGAGAATTAAGATAGAAAAGTCAGCACATGAAAGCATAATTCACCTACTAAATACGTTAAAAGCAGTTTTCATGACTAAATGAATGGTAGATATATAGATAGAAATGTGTTTTGTTTCTGCTACGGATTGGTCACATGCAACTACTGCTACCAACACAAATCAAATTCCTGCGCAAGTTATTCTTATTTTGCATCAACTTGTTGAACATTTGGTTGCTGACCTAACCCTGTTCTCTTGGTTCTTTATCCTCCAAGAACTAATGCCAAATCCCGAGTTGGCAAAGGTTTGAATCTTGCATTTCGATCCCCCAGTAAAAAATACCTTATATTCTCACAACTGAGCCAACTAGAAACAGTATAGGACCTAGCCACAAATTAAACCTGTAATTAAGCCGCTATATAATATATATATATATATATATATGTTTCTCCTTGATTTAACTGATCAATTTGTAGAAATTAAGCGAATTACTTTCTGCGTCAAGGCCAATATATATCACGCTTTTTCAGTTTTTGTTCAGAGTAAAGGCGAAACAGATAGCCATACCATATCTGCAATTATCATTTATGAAGTATTCAACGATCCAAGGTTCTGTCATCTCTGACGAACTCGAGATGCTTCCATAGTTATAACTCATTTTAAGCTGCTATGTTCATCTGTGTAGTTATCTATATGTAAAGTTCTAACAATATTGGTGCAGCCTTTTCTTCAGTACTGTAAATATGCAGCGAACTGATAATACTAAAATATAAGTTTTTGCCAGAGAAAAAGCTACCATTAGTGTCTCTTTGAGCTACCATGCATTATCACTGCCAGCCTACATTAACTATTGCTTCTTTGTCACGATAGTCAGCGCATGGACATTAAAATAGAGGGGAGCTTGGATTGAAATGACATTATTATTTAAAATTGTATAATATATAACCGACAAAATTAGCATCCTAACTCTTTATCCTATAGTCGAAATTCACTACATTAACGATATAAAAATATTATTACCGTATTAGGTTACAATATTTATTATTTCTTTTAATATAACTAGAGTGAGTTAGATTCTATGCCCTAATCTTCGAATCTTTCGACCTACTGCTCGTATTTTGACTATCTGTGTGTGAACATTTTGCTCAAATTTCTGCAACAAGATGACATATTGCATATGAAAGGATGATGAAGTGCATGTTGCTTAGGTTTATATTAGCTCAAATGATCGGTCTCATGCACAAGATCACAAACAACTAATGCATTATACATAAAAGGTATATAAACATTCAGATTTTCTGTTTTTTTTTTTTTTTCTTTTATAGAATGCACAAATATGTAAGCTTTACCACTACCATTGAATGCCTATACTACTTACTTTGTATGTTTAACATTAGACGTGCAATATTCCCAATCTTATATCGGACTTCATGCTTGAGAGATAAATAAGTTGAACAACATTGTAAATGAAATATGAGAGAGACACGCTTGGATTAGGGGCACAACTAAATAAACTAGATTTTGGTGGTCATTGTAGAGGTGCACATCGAATAGGTAAGCTCAAACTATTGGGTTATAAAATGAGGTAATCCTCTCATTAACAAAGCTTTATTGGGTGAGGAGTCAGATTCATCTCAAATTTATCATGGTATCAGAGCTCAGGTTAGTTGAACTGAACGCTTGACCAACGAATGAGAGTTAGAGCCAACAACTACCTCTATCAACAGACATGATCCAACATATGGGCTTGACCGGTGCGGGGAGTGTTGGAGTCTACATTGACTAGGCACACCAAACCTATTGGATATAAGAGGGGGTAATTCCATTCAACAATGCCTATTGGGTAAGAAGTCAGACTCACCTCAAATTATATCAATATATGGAAGATAATTCGATAAAAAATGTACATTCTTTAAAATTACAGAATGGCTCTCCATTTAGGTGAAGAGTTAAATCTTTACATGAAGATAAAAACTAGGTGTACAATTATAACATTATTTTGTCTTTGGTAATTTACTTAGATTTAAAACTCTACATCTTTGTAATTTCTCATTTAGTTAGTCAAAATCCACCAGTCCTGTATAGGACTAGTGTTATGCATCATCATGAATACAACTATCAAGTGGATCTCACCACATATACACTAAGAAAGAAGAAAATAATCTACTATTTATGATCACAATGAATAAAAAGGACCAAAACATGTACAAAACAGTTAAAAATAGAATGCATATTTATTACATGTCCATTTTATAAATGGGCATAAAAGTTGTACAATATGATACATATTTGATATATCAGACGCACCTAAAAGATTTCATTGGGTACAAGACGATTAAAATAGATCATAATACATTACATTTTATTATAAACATATATAAAAGGTAAATAATATGACATGTATTGATATTGCACACTAAACCTCTCCTTTGTGATCGGGTGTGCAAGTCTTTCAGTAACTGGGATTAGCTATACCCAGGATCTTGTATTCGAGTCACGAAGAGAGGCAAGTACTGAGTTTACCCAAAATATATATTGCACACTACAAAGACAACTCGTTTTATAAATACCAACGAGTGTAGATCTCATGTGCTAATTACAACACTTTTCATATCAAAAACAAATCCTTATACGTCATTAGTTCTTGGTTAAATTCTGCGTCAAATCATTTGAAGAGAAGAAGTGTGGAGGATTGACAGCGATGTCCTCTTTGCATCTGTACTATAACTAAGTTTTGCTCATCTCTTCCAAGGGATTAGAGGCAGCAAGTTTAAGGCTCAGATCAGGTTCTTGAGAAGTTAAAGCATCTTGTTGATGAATCGATTTGACTGTGTGGGCGCAGAATAGAAACGCTGTAATTCGATGATTACTGGATTGATTCCCATGCTCACTAGCTTCTTCTTAGATGAGAGTTCCAATAATTTTGACCTCATTGTCTGTCCTCCCCGGCAATCTTCCAGCTATAAGAGACCACCTGCAGTGCATCATCTTAATTGTAAATTAAATCTTTTTGATGCATTTGTTCTTAATTTTAAGGAAGTATTATAATTAACAAGTTAATTAAGGTGACAAATTAAAAATAATTCACCTATTTCCCAGGAGAGCATGGAGCTTGATGATGAGATCCTCTTATCTCACCAAGTTTCCTCTTTTGAGGTCTGGCCTTAGATAATTTATCCATCTTAATCGACAACTTTTCCCACAACGAAGCAAACCTAATTAATTAACCAATTTACAGAAAATATTATTGACCAAATCTCTGTCAATTTTTGCTTTTCAATACTACTTCATGATCAGATAAAGGTTATGAAAATTTATGTTAATATCTATTTCAATATTTCATTGCATCCACAAAGTCTTTTTCTTTTCTTCCTTTTACTGAATTTTCTCATTCCAAAGTGTTTGGAAAAGAAAAAAGATGATAATGACTAAAACAAACAATCAACTAAAATTACTGTCTTTTTCATTTTCTTTCCTTTTTCTTTCCTTTGATTATATATAGAGATATATATAATATAATATATATGTACCTGCAGCTTGTGGAAGTGAGCGCCATACCTTCACCATTTTAGTGACGTAGTCAATGAGCTTTCGGTCTCTTCTTTGGACCAAGCCCTATTCATGTCTTGTTATCACACAAGGTTTTCTCATTGTAGTTTTGGGAAAGAATTGTAGGCCTAGCTGCAAGTGTGAGACTGTATGTAAAAAAAGAGAGGAGAGAGAGAGAGAGAAGAAGAAGAAGAATTAGAAGAAATGGAGAGAAATGAATGAATAATGAACTATCCGGTAGAGAGAGAGATGACAAATAAAGTTTACCCTATCTGCTTTCCCTGTAGCTTAATGCCCCACAGTTGACTTGGAATGGTGGTTTTTTTGCTTTCAACTATATAATTATATTTAGATGACTGCTTTTAGGGTAACGAGAATATATAACCCATATCATTTTATATTAGGACAATAATAAATTGATCGTCAGATACGGAAACCAAACTCTGTAAAAGTTGCATAAATTCAATCTCTAATGGAACCCAATTCACAGAGGCTCCCATCTAGGTAGTGATCATTGTCTACATTATGAATTTGGTTTATTGCTTCAATAATTTTACTTTTAACGAGGAAAATTACTGAATTTTGGGATATAGTACGTCAGTTTGTTCTCACAGGATTTGAGGTTCAAATCTTTGATGGGTAAAGATTGTGAAGTTTAGATTTAGTGAATGGTTTCTTTCTTGTTTTTATACCAAAATATTGGGATTAAGGTGGAGCAATACAGAGAATTGTTAAGTAAAAGCTTACAGAATTAAGAAATAAAAAGAGTATTCACACGCAGGCAATTGCACTGGGTCGACCTCAAATAATAATGTTGCTTATCCGAATCTTTAATCTGTCTTTTTCCCTCTTTTTATCCTTTTTAGTTATAATTATTGTCCCGCGAAAAGTTTGATGCAACTGGAAAACTCAATGATAGTTTCCGTGCATGGTGGGACTCTACCATTGAGGAACAATGGTGACAATCTTATAAAATACCTAGACATTATCAGAGATTTAAGCGAGGTTTTTTACTGATTACCATTGAGGTCTCCAATCATAATTTTAGATTAAACAGTGCTTCAAGTCCGAATATATGAAATGATTCGGATACGAAATACTGGAACTTCATTTTCTGATAACGTTCATGAATAGTACCTTTCTCCTTATAAACTGAAGAAAACGGTATATTTCACATTCGATTGATTTATTTCTTTGTAAAATTCTGTATTTTAGAAAGAGTGTTCTTAAATGCACCATAAGAACAGTCTCCAAGTACAGTTTAATATACAAAAATGGCTTCTCAATGACAGTTGTAGATAGAAACTGGGTTTTAAAAACAACATTTATTGGGTGTACAATATGCAATCCGCCAACCTTTTCAAAAAGTAAAGAAACTGGATAGGATGGCAGATTTACCTAAAACTAAATTCATGCATGAAGTCTCCCCCATTCAACTTGAATGGTAGATGGAAACATGATATTTGACATTTAGAAGTCCCTTTCGCAACGTGTCGAGTTGCATTAGCAAGACGTAATTATCTGCTTGAGAACTCGAGTTTTTTGAAATGTCGAATCAATTGAAATCATATCCTATCAACAATCTGATAGCTTCCATAAAATCTTGCAAAATTTGCTGTTGAATGTTTGGTTGTCACTGAACTTCATTGTGGAGGATGCAATATACATATATTAATATATATATTATATTATATATATATATATATAGTCAGCAACCTTATCCATATATATGAAGACACTCTGATACATAGTCTAATTCGTCGAGAAAATTTTATTATGCACTGAATCTTCCAGTCCAAAGGAATCTTTGATTGGGTTTTCTGATAGCTATACAAGTAATTTGTCTTATATATATCCACTGATTTTAGATGAAGGAAGCATATCTAGCTTCATGGGTATCTGGCCAACGAAAGAGTGGCAAATGGAAGGTCCGATAACTAAGCGACATGAAATGAAATCATCTTTACTTTGCAAATATTTTGTGCACGAATCGGTAAGATGAAGGCAGACAAGAATTTTATATGTTTTTGAGCGAATTGAATCTTATATATTAATGCCTGGAATGAACTTTTACACTTAATCAATCTTGCCCTTCATTATTAATAAAGAGTAGATATGATTCAATATTTCTTTCGATTTTGCTGGCTGCATGCATACATGTGTTAAATAAGATTTCAAGATATCTTTTTCGAAGTTCATGTAGTTAAAATAAGAGCCCGTTATAGCTGGACATTGATTTTGACACTGATAAAGCCTTTAGAACTGTTCTCAGTGTCCACTCTACATAGTACGCGGCAAAATGGAGCATGAATGTGATAATTTTTTGAGAAATTCTTTAGGGTTACATCACATCACATCAGGATGATCATGAGCATACATGTTTTCTTGAATTACGCCAACACCAAATACTACTCTAACATTTGTCCATCGCCGCAACATTTCCCAAATGATCGATACAATACAACTATTAATTCTCTGTTCCCTTGGGCACGTGGTACAAGTATGCTTTCATGTTCATGGAGAAACAAAATGTTTAGCTCATTAACCCTATTCTTGTTTTCTGTTTTCTCAAATGCAAAATTTTATTTTACGTACCTGTGTACATGATAAAAGCTTTTCTTTGCAATTCTTTGTGCATATACAAACACACTTTCTTCTCTTTCATTCGATTTCCCCATTATTAATTAATGTAACGGATGTGTTTTCTTCTTGGGTGGGTTTTACTTTTAATTTTGTATGCAAAACCATGGCATGTTGGCACGTGTTTGATTCTGGAAGCAACAGGTATCACCCATGTCGATGATAGCCTGCCCACTTGTGACTCCATCTGTATCATCTCCTTAGTTGATTAGTGTTCTTGAAACCACATGTCTATCTCATATCTCTCCACTTGTCCATCATTCAGACTGCAGCCTTTGATTCCAAACTATTAACTGATACTTTTAGAATTTTGATTTAGCTACTGTACGTAGTTTTAATGAAGTGGGTTGAATGAATGTTGCAGGGAAAGAGATTCTGCCATACGTGGGTCCACGTCCTCCAGTTGGCATTCATCGCTTCATCATGGTGCTGTTTCAGCAGAAGGCTCCATTAGGGGCGGTGGAGCAGCCAGCGTCTCGTGCAAACTTCAACACTCGGCTTTTTGCAAGGCATTTGGATCTTGGTCTCCCTGTGGCTACTATTTACTTTAACTCTCAGAAGGAGCCAGCAAGCCGTAGGCGTTGAGCATGCATGGAGAAGCAGTACAAGAAGACAAGTTAGAGTCAGCGATGGAGGCAGCCAGAGAGTTGTGGTGTGGCCTAGTGGCTTCCAAGTGTTGTCGTTTTAATTAGTTTTTATTATTAGTGCAAGTCGTAATGTGTCTAGTTAATGTTAAAGCCGTTTGTTGCCTTTGCAAAGTTCATGTAAGCTGCAGTTTCTGTGTCTTTTCAATACAAAATCCATCGTTATGTGTCTTTGTTTCATCTTGAAATCTTCTTTCTAATTAAATTTCTTGCTTTAAATGACTCTGAATCCAAAGAAATTTTCTAACTAGTACTTGGTGATACTAGACATATCAGATATATGGCTTTATATTCGACGTATCAATATATAGTTTTATATTCAATTTCTTATCTGAGCATCTATAGTTTACAAGAATCAGAGCGCAGGTTATATATATATATATATATATATATATATATATATAGAGAGAGAGAGAGAGAGAGAGTATTGATAAAATATAATATACATCGGTAACATCCCATCCCACTTGTTGATGACAAGAGGCGGGCCTAGGATAAACACATGATCCAGATCGGGTAATGTTACCTGGCCCGTGTAACAGGAGCACCTGGGTACGGGCCGGTCTGGCCAATGTCTCATCTTACCTTCAACAGTTGATTTTAGTATATAACTGATAGTGAAGGAGCTATCAGAAAAAGGAGATTCTCAGAAATGAGACGAAATCAATAAATAGATTCTGAATATAAAGCTGATGGCTGGACTAACTACTTATAACTAACTTAAATGAACTTCAAGTTCTAATTACATCAATAAATATATATAAAATCTAACTATATATAAATATTTCTATCCTCCAAGTACTTGGGCAAAGGTTTAGAGTTTTTCATTTCGGTCCCGATTAAGAACTACCTTATAAATGATTTTTCTCTAGGTTTAGGTTTGATGAAATGTTACCTTTATTATTTTCTTTTTTTGACTCACGATTTGTCAGTAATAATAATAATAATAATAATATCATAAACAATTAAATACACATTCATTATGCTCCATGTTGATGAAGTTTTTTTGCTTTACTTATGTAATTAGAAATACTATAAACAAACTGTGCATTGAATTAATAAGAAAAACGTACTTGTGAGTTGCGACACACCTTATATGTATATATAAAGGGGTAATTCTAATACATTGCATCCCATAATAATTACAGATATTATCAAAGACATCCCCTATTGTTAAAATTGAGGGTTGACTGCTTTGACTAACCCAATTACTAAATTGTTCTTGGTTATACTTCTAACTTGACTATTTTAGAAGTATTGTTTAGGGTTCTTTGGTTTGTTATTTTGGATAGGATTTTATAAATAGTATTGGGTAGTTGAATAGGGTGATTATTATGAGGTACAATTTAAAAAATAACAAAAAAACTCCTATGTTTGCTAATTTAACTAATCACCCCAATATATAAAATTTTTATAAAATGATAAAAACACCCCCACCCACCCACAGTACCAGATTCCAGCCATCACCGCTGGAATCTGGTCGGAATCTAGCGTTAGGAGGCAGACATGTCGGATCCAAAGTGGATCTGGCCGAAAAAGGCCATATCGACGAATTACCGACCAATTCCAATCATTTGTATGCCGTTGTGATAGATTTTGGCCACCAGCGATGATGGTTGCCGGAATCTGGCAACTATGGGTGGATGAGGGTGTTTTTATTAATTTTTAAACTTTTTTTGGGGTGTTTAATTAAATTAATAAACTTAAGCGGTCTAAAAGTAATTAAATAAAATATAATAGTATTTCCTGGATAATTAAACAAATAGATATTTTGAGAATAGGATTGGGAATAGGGTATGAAATAATAAACCAAACGGACAATTTTTCAATTTATGTAAACCAAAAAAATTTAAATACTTTTGACTTCCAAAATAAATATTTCTTTTAAGAAAATATTTGGTTAACGTGGACTAGACTTATTTCAATGGGATTAGCATTTGTGACAGGATTATCTGTAGTGTTGTGTAGGGGTGTTCCAAAAAATGCAAAAATCGAACCGAACTGAAAAACCGATTAACCGAAAAAATGGTTTAGTTACAGTTCAAAAAATTTTAAAAACTGAATTTCTGGTTCGGTTGCCGGTTCGGGAAAAAATAAAATGCGGTTAACCGAAACTGGTTTTTTGAACTGGTTTTACAAATATATATATTATATATTAAATAAAAATAATATATTATATATTAAATAAAATAATAATATTATTATATATTATATATTAAATAAAATAATAATAATATTTTTAATGTATTGTTAGTAGTGGTCAATGGATATATATGAATGTTTAATTTTTATTTAGATATGTATTATTTATATTTACAATTTAATTTAGGAAAAAAAAATAAGTTTTATAAAAAAAAAAAAAGGAAAAACAGGTTAATCGAAAAATCGGTTTGGTTTCGGTTCGAGAATTTTCCCTAACCGAAAAACTAATTCGATTCAAAAAAGCGGTTAACCGAACTTTTGAACACCCCTAGTGTTGTGCTATAATAAGGCGATTGCAGCAGTCACTTGTGCAATTGGCTGTACAAAAGTCCATATCTTAAAAAGAATGTTAAGAAAGTATTAAAGGCTTTTTTCTTTTCTTTTTACATGCTTGTATTTTGGAAAAACTTTGAATGTTCATAGCGATTTACTATCTATAAACTTTTAACTTTAAAATTACATTTTCATTTTTGTTATACAAAGTGAAGTGGGAGGAGATGTATTCACTCTTCCTTTCATCTCCTGCCACATTACTTTATACAAAAAAACCTTGTAAAGTTCTCAGTACATGTAGAATTACCCTTAATATTTATCCACGGACTCATATATAAGGTGTGGATGGATGAAAATTGAACAAAAAGGGAATAAAATATTTTACGTACTAAATCTATTAAAAAAATAAATAACGTAAGATTTCCTTTTGAATGAGTCCAACTTTAGACTGAATAATTTGTTATTAATTTGAGTTTGTTTAGTGCATTTCAAAACAATAAATACACTAAACACTAGTGTTAAGAGTTGATTAGAGAGCTAATTTGGAGATTACAAAAAATAAAATTAACATTAATTTAGTTAAAATAGGGTTTATGTTTCTAAAATATCGGACACCAGTTAAGTATTATTAATTTAAAAAAAAAACTGTTTTTACAAATAAATTTTTGGAAAAGTAGGAAACTAACAAGTAAAACCCTCTAAAATGTTTTATATCGTTCATACTTTACATTGGCTTGACGAATTATTGGCTTACACTAATGCACTTAGGGTCCTGTTTGCCAATTAGCGAGTGGTGGTGGGGGCAACGCCCCCTTAATAGTAAGCCCAATTAGTAATTGGATTTAGAATTGATTTATAAATATTTGGACCTCGGTCATATTAGTCCAAATAGGGTTAGATTAGTCCAAATAGACTCTCTCTACTCCCAGTCCCAGATGCCATGGCCAGACAATTAACACTTGGGTCATGAAACATCTTTATATGATTGCATCAACATCTATTCCAGTCCAGCTTTGGGTATACACCTAAGAACAGATCCAAGAAATGTGCAAGTCTAAAAATATTATAAAGCTCAAAGCTTTTTAGGCCTCACAAAAACCCATTTACAAAGTCTAATGAGTTTAGAGAATTCTCCTGCTTCAAAAAAAATTAGATGCCTATATTGATGACTCCAGGAATTTTCTTAAAAAATAAAAAATAAGGGGTCCGTTTGTTTTATAATTTTAGATAAGATTTTGAGAATAATATTGGGTAGTTGAATAGGAGAGTATTACGAGATAAAATTTAAAAATTTATAAAAAAACCTCCTAGGTTTGCTAATTTAATAAACACCCAAATATATAAAAATTTTATAAAATAACGAAAACACCCCCACCACCCGTAATGTCAAATTCGGGCCACCACCGTCGAAATCTGGCCGAAAAATTGTGTAACGATACATACCAGTCGAATCTGACGGGTATGGCGTCAATATGGCCTTTTTTGGCCAAATGTGTCAGTCGACGATCGCAAAAGTCCATCAGTGACGATCAGATCTGTGAATTACCGGTCAGTTTTGGTCGTGGTGTAGGCCGTTATGGCAAATTCTGGCTACCACCGACGGTAGTTGTCAGAATCTGGCAAGTATGGGTCAGTGGGGGTGTTTTTCTTAATTTTTAAACTTTTTTTCTGGGGGTATTTATGAAATTAATAAACTTAAGTAGTCTAAAAGTAATTAAAAAATATAGTAATATTTCTCAAATAATGTACCAAACAATATTTTGGGAATAGGATTGGAAATATGGGTAGAAATATGGAACCAAACAAGAATATCATTTAAGTTTTGTATTATAAGAGGGTGTTTGTCTAAGCTTATAAGCTGGTCAAACTAGCTTATTAGCTCTAAAATTAAGCTGACATGTTTGTTTATAGCTTTTTTTAGCTTATAAGTAAAAAAAAAATAAGTTGGGGGGGGGAGGTACTTTTTTTTTTTTTTTTTGCTTATAAGCACTCTACTTATAAGTTAGTTTGACCAAGTATATTACTATATTNTTATCATCTCATTTTGAGATGAAAGATATGGGTGAAACTGCATATATCCTTGGAGTCAAGATTTCAAGAGATCGCTCAAGAAAATTAGTATCTCTTTCACAAGAACCATACATTAAGAAAATTCTTGAACGATTTCATATGCAAGATTGTAAACCTATAGACAACTCTATCACAAAAGGCGAGACTTTAAGTCGTAAAATGTATCTGAAGACTCCACAAGAAAAGAAACAAATGCAGAATGTTCCTTATACAAGTGCTGTTGGAAGTCTCATGTACGCCATGATATGTACTAGAGTCGACATCTGTTATGTCGTTGGGTTGGTAGGTAGATACCAGTCTAACCCAGGACAAGCACATTGGAAAGCAGTGAAGAGAATCTTAAGATATCTAAAAGGAACAGCTGATTACTCATTATGTTATCAAGGAAATGATTTACACTTGAGAGGCTATACCGATGCTGATTAGGGAGGAGATTTAGATGAAAAGAAATCTACTTCTGGATATATTTTCTTACTAAATGGTAGGGCCATATCTTGGAGCGGTAAGAAACAATCATGTATAGCCTTATCTATAATGGAGGTTAAGTTTGTAGCATTTTCAGCTACCGTGCAAGAAGCCGTTTGGTTGAGACGGTTTATAAATCATCTGGTAATAATTAATGTTGCTATTGAACCAATAAGAATAAAATGTGATAGTCAAGCAGCAATAGCATACACTAAGGATCCCAAATATCATGGTAAAATGAAATACATAGATATCAAATATAATTTTGTGCGAGACTTGGTGGCACAAAAAGAGGTGAACATGAAGTACATATCTACGCATGACATGGTTGCAGATCCATTTACAAAGCCTATACCAAGAGATACTTTCAATAGACATGTTAGATCTCTAGGCTTACGTATGTGTTAAATGTACTCATACTTTGAGATTTCCGAAAATTGTTCACATTTGTCTTATCAATATTAAATAACAATATTGTCGATGCTCAATTTCGATTATTATGGAACATACATGAAGGAGTATATATATATATACATATTAGTTATGTAAATATTATATATGTCTATTTTTGAAAATCATGTCAGACAGTTAAAAGATTGGCCTTCTCACACAGACAATCGCCTCCATTACTTCATAGGAATGGAGATGAGACGATTTTAAGCTTATTATCTAGGTGATAATGCAGAGCCAGTCGCCTAGAAAATAAAATTAAAATAATGTCATAATGAAATGTGACCATAAGTGATAAATGATTACTTTATCTGTCTAATTACCAGATCAGAGTTCTGATGAATTAAAAGTATGTAAAGTGAACTCAATTTAGACATTAGGTATGTATGAACTGAAATCTGTACAGCATTTACAAGAAAAGAGACATGCACTCTACGGGAAAGGAGGAAATGTTGTAGCATGTGATTCATACCACATGTGCAAAACATTGACCAAATGGGTAATGAAAGTCAAAATCTCAACTTTAACATTGTGTGAGACCCTGAGTTTTTTAAGAATAAAATCTCATAGAATACCCTTATTACTCTATTCTGTTTCTTGAAAATCTCATTTAATGATTGCTATCTTAGAGTGTTACCAAAGGATTAAGATAAATTCAATCTACTGGGACATTTCTAGAAAAGCAAGTTAAATAAAAGTTGCAAGAATCAAGAAAAGAGGAAGATTACGTTTTTGAATTATCACACTATAATCACGTGTATTCATTGGTCGACCAATTATGTTTACTTTTATGTAAAGACAGAACATAATTATGAATATAATAGATATTTATTATAAATGAGATTGTTAGAAAAAATGTGATAAGTAATCTAGGGTATTGCATACAACATACAACCTGAGTTTCACAATTCAAGAAGTTATATATTCCTAACAGATATATGACTAATGTGCTCTCGAAGTATGCATGATCATACGACATAATTACTAAAGTATGAACCTTAAAGAAGCACAGAGAGAGATAGTTCCATCATGTGTGAGTGGGAGATATTGGATAAGGATGCACCCATGATGGATTATCCCAAGCGGCATACCGCTGCTCATATAAAAGAAAAAGTTTTTTCTTTGAAGAGATACACACCAATATACACAAAGATATACACACTCTCTCTCTCTAAAAATTGAAAAGAAAAATACTCTACGTGGTTTTCTTCCTGATTTATTTTTTTGCTTCAGAGTTAAGGAGAAGAGGTATTTATGCTATATAGATACATTGTAATTCGTTTATATACAAAATGTGATTGCAATGGGTGACTATGAACATGATCTTGGGATTAGTTTAAAATATTTGTAATTCTATGTTTTTTCCAACAGCAAGAAAAGCAAAAAGAGAAATAAAGAGATGGTCAGAGAACGCCAAGAAAAGAAGAGAATGATAGAAAGATTTCTGTTCTTTTGTATATTGTATATTGTTTGTACATTGCTTTAATTTATACATAAAATGTAAGTATAAGAATGGAAATGTAATAAAGTCCAATCACACAAATAATGAATGATTGATTTGAGATGATTATGCGAAGAATCAAGGCTGGAGTCATAGGATGTAATGAAGCTGTGATCAAGCCATAACCACAGCATTCTATTCCATCACATACCCTATTGGCTTCTCCAAGTTTATCTCTCTGGTTCTTCTCCAACCCACTTCGGAGTTTGGTGGTTCTGGCTTCACAAAACCTGCTTTTGAGTGTCTCTCCCGTAGTATCTCAGATTTTCTTCTCTTTTTGATGGGGAAAGACTCAGGGCTGGTGGTGGCCACTGAGTTTGAAGAAGGAGAAGGAAAGTCTTGGGGTTGTTTACCATCATCTGGAGTGGGGGTTTAGTTGTTTGAAGTGGTACTGCATTTGTTGGATAAGTGGGTTTTGGGTAATTGGTTATGGAAGACAAGTTTTGATGGAATGGGATGGGATGGGATGATTGAGGTGAGCAGAGTTTGGTTGAGAAAGACAGTGAAGAAGTGTGGACGTGGAAGCCATGGGAGCTTTGAAGCTACAATAAACGTGGAAAGGAAGAAGAAGAATTAAAGAGTTAGAAGAAAATTAAGGATTTAAAGGTGAACTAAATCACTTAAATACATTTCTATTAAAGAATTCCTCCAATTAGCAACATATTTTAATTATTATAAGGTATTCATACTCATAATCATAAAGTAATAACCAAAGACAAAAATAAATAAACCTTATAATATATATTATATGAAAGCAAAATTAATTAATTTTTTTTTTAATTAATCTTAGGCTGTAGCATGCTCAGTCGAAATCTCCAATTAGATGGACTACCATGTCCTTTGACGGAAGGTGGCACCTAATTAGACCTTGATTGGTTTGTTAATGCTAAATAAGGTAAAGTGTTCAAACATCGTGTTATTCTTTGTCGCAGCACCATACTAAGTTGTTGCGAGGATGGAGCGATATGGCGCTGGGATGCTGTATCATCTTCCTAAGTATATTCAAGTGGGTCTATTGGAAGACCTTTATTGATGCTCATTTTGTTGTTTCATTAGAGGCTACAGTCATGGTTAAATGTTAAATTATGTAGGACATAAATTTAGAGATGACCAATTCTATGAACCCTCTGTCAAAGTGTTTCATCTTTTATATATATATCAACTTGAGGCTGACCTGACAAAATGTGTTGCAGTAGACCTACAGGTTGGCGAAGATACGTAATTAGCATATTTGCGTATTACAATATGAAAGTTGCTTATAGTTTTATCCATTAATGTCAGAAAATTCTCAACCACCCTTTTGAGTTAAAAAAATGCAAACCAATAGTTTAGAGAAAACACACTTAAGCCCCCAATATTTGAGGAAAATAGAGATAGTAAACTTAATTTGTGATGCTGACCGGACGGCTCCAAGAGCAATCCACGTAGTTTCCTACTCCTATGTGAGTGTATATGAATATAGTGGTGGAATTATAAATGAGAGTGTTTTGAGTTTCTCTAAGCAATCTGTAATCAGTAAAGATAAACTCTTGTGGCCTGTTGGAAGAAAATATGGACTCCAGTATGCTAATAGAGGGAAAAATTGAAACTCTAAATAGCATTACAGATGTTGATTATTCACACACTGACACATAGGGGGAACAATGTGATTCATCTAGCAGCAAAACTAGGACACAAAACGTTCGTTTTTGAGGCACTCCATCGCAGTGGATATCTTTACCTGAAAAGTGAAAAGAACTTGAAAGGCGATACACCTCTTCATGTTGCAGCAAGGGCCAGTTAAATTTATGTTGTAAAAGTTCTAGTCCCAACAGAAGAAATTTGCTCATCTAAAGTTCATTCAATTGGCACGTCAAGTTTAAATCATTTGAGAGAAATTTAGCTGGGGGAGAAAGGGATTCTTGAGTTGTTGAGAATGAAAAATAATGTCCAAAGCACAGCATTGCATGAGGCTTTAAGGANTGCTTAAAATTTCAAATGCTTATAAGCTAAAATTAACTTATAAGTACTTGTTGCTTATAAGCTAATTTTCATAAGCTCAGACAAACACCCCCTAAGTTATGTGATATTTTCATGACAATGTTTATAGCAATTGCCCCATAAATAATATATCTCAACTAGAGATTTTAAGAGGTTAATATGGATTTCTTTACTCAAAAATTATTACAAATACATATGCACAAGTTAACTACAAGTATGACTGTCAGACGCGGCTTAACTCGTTTGAAGCTCGACTCGACACTTGTCGAGTTGATTCGGCTCGAACTCGGTTTATAAATCGAGTTGAGTTCGATCATAGGGGGGCTCGGCTCGTGGACTTACGAGCCTAGGCTAGCTCGCGTAAGCAGGGTGCTATTTTCGTGTTAAACTTTTGCCAAATCAAGCTTACCATACATCTCTTTGATGTGTGTCCACATCTCAGCCGCTATTTTCGTCGGAGGCAAACCGGTAGCCACTTCGGATGTTAAACAATTTCTAATCCAAGATCTTACCAAAATATTACATCCCTTTTCGTAACGGTGTAGATGTGATTCAATCTGTGGTGGAAGAATCGAGCCATTAATGAATCCTTCTTTATCTTTTGTTATGAGAGCTCATCGAAAATCATGAACCCAAACAACATAATTGTCAGATCTTTTTAAGGGTTGTTTGACAAGAGCGATTTTTGGTCCATCGGAGGCCAATGCATACAAGGCGTCACCTGGTTTAGGGCAGCGGTTGTTGGTTGGTAGAATCTGGAAATTGAACGGATGGTTTGGGTAGGGATTTTGATTCAGATCATAACTTGAAAACGTAAATGGGTTGGATTGATTTGAAGGGTTTGGGCCAGTTTGTATTGTTGGAATTAGACCGGTTTGAGTTGTTGGGTTTGGGCCGATTGGATTTGCTGGGTCTGGACCGGTTTGATCTGTTGGGTTTGTGTTAATGGTAGTGTTGTCAAGGGTAGCGATGGGATTTGCGATTGGGATGTTTGCCATCTGTTTGATGAAATAGGATATAAGGAAAAAAAAAAAAAATGAGGAAAACTAACAGAGTATATGTTTGCAATCCAGGGACAAAAAAAAGATGTTAGCTGAGCAGAATCTGTGTTTATGAAGATCGCTCTGATACCATGTCTGAACTTGAGTAGGCAAGAAAAGCAAAAAGAGAAATAAAGAGATTGACAGAAAGATTTCTGTTCTTTTGTATATTGTATATTGTTTGTACTTTGCTTTAATTTATACATAAAATGTAAGTATAAGAATGGAAATATAATGAAGTCCAATTACAAAAATAATGAATGATTGATTTGAGATGATTATGCCAAGAATCAAGGCTGTAGTCAAGGCATAATCATAGGATGTAATGAGGCTGTGATCAAGCCATAACCACAGCATTCTATTCCATCACATACCCTATTGGCTTCTCCAAGTTTATCTCTCCGGTTCTTCTCCAACCCACTTCGAAGTTTGGTGGTTCTAGCTTCACAAAACCTGCTTTTGAGTTTCTCTCCCGTTGTATCTCAGATTTTCTTCTCTTTTTGGTTGGGAAAGACTCAGGGCTGGTGGTGGCCACTGAGTTTGAAGAAGGAGAAGGAAAGTCTCCCGTAGTATCAAAGTGTTTCATCTCATATATATATAAACTTGAGGCTGACCTGATAAAATGTGTTGCAGTAGACCTACAGGTTGGCGAAGATACTTAATTATCATATTTGCATATTACAATAGGAAAGTTGCTTATAGTTTTATCCATTAATGTCAGAAAATTCTTAATCACCCTTTGAGTTAAAAAATGCAAACCAATAGTTTAGAGAAAACACACTTAGGCCCCCAATATTTGAGGAAAATAGACATAGTAAACTTAATTTGTGATGCTGACCGGACGGCTCCAAGAGCAATCCACGTAGTTTCCTACTCCTATGTGAGTGTATATGAATATAGTGGTGGAATTATAAATGAGAGTGTTTTGAGTTTCTCTAAGCAATCTGTAATCAGTAAAGATAAACTCTTGTGGCCTGTTGGAAGAAAATATGGACTCCAGTATGCTAATAGAGGGAAAAATTGTAACTCTAAATAGCATTGCAGCAAGGGCCGGTCAAATTTATGTTGTAAAGGTAATAATCCCAACAGAAGAAATTTGCTCATCTAGGGTTCATTCAATTGGCACGTCAAGTTTAAATCATTTGAGAGAAATAGAGCAGGGGGAGAAAGGGATTCTTGAGTTGTTGAGAATGAAAAATAATGTCCAAAGCACAGCATTGCATGAGGCTTTAATTTAGGAAGTAGCTATATATCTCTGGAAATTAGACCAGGGAATGGCTAGCTTTGCTATTTTTGTTGGTGAGAGCCTTCTTTATTTAGCTACTGAGTCAAGTTGCGGGGAAATGGTTTCAAAAATCGTGGGCTTCGTTTGGTTCCCAATTGGGAATACTACTTTTAGTATTCCCAAAAAAGTTAAACAGTAAAATACCCAACAACTCTTATTTTTGGGAATACTACTCTCAATATTATTCAACTTTTTTAAACCCTTTAAATTTGATAATTTAATTAAATACCCCTAAATATTTTTTTAAAATTTATAAAAACACCCCAATAATCTACATTTACCAGATTCCGGCCATCACTATCTGAAAATGGCCGGAATCTGTTAGGATGGCGCACTACCGGCTGAATCTGGTCGGTAGTGCGCTGATCTAGCCTTTTCCGTGGATCTGGTCAGAAAATGCCAGATCTAAGGCCAAAGATCTGGCCATTGACGGCCAGATCTTTGGCCGTAACAGTCAGTAACGACGGCCAACAAACGGTCGTCGTTGACGAGCAAATACGGCGACGACCGTTTGTTGGCCATCGTTGACGAGCAAATACGGCCAGATGTGGCCGTTGACCACCAAATCTGGCCGTAGATCTGGCCTTTGTCGGCCAGATCCACTGTGGATCTGGTCGGAAAAGGCCATATCGGTGCACGACAGGCAAGATCCAGTCGGTCATGCGCTGATATGGCGAATCCGGCCACCCTCCCGCGGTGGTGGCCGGTTGTCCGTATTTGAGATTGGGTTGGGGGTGTTTTTGTTAACTTTTAATGTTTTATTATAGGGGGTGTTTGTAAATAAACAAACATAGGGGGTATTTTAGTAATTTATAAATCTTACATCGTAATACCCGCCCAATTCAACTTTTTTTTAATTTTTTTCAAAAAACTTTTCCTAAAAACACCCAATTGTGAACCAAACGAAGCCGTGGAATTCTTAAATCAACAATTAAAAGAACCCAACCTTCTGAAGGATGCTGTTCGTGGCCCAGATGGCCAGAATCTGCTTTAGGGCTGTAGTACTTGTTGGAACTTGGAAGCATGTTTTAAAATAAAAGAAATATAGAATAGAGACAAAAAGAAGAGAAAGCAGTATTTTTTGCACCTGGCCGTGTAACTGGAGCCTGGGTTCGGGCCGGTCCGGATAGTCACATTTCAGTATATAACTGATATGAAGGAGATTTTCAGAACTGAGACAAAATCTACAATAGATTCTGCTCACTTGGACCACATAATTAATGCTGATACGGACAACACCAACTGACTAAAACGACTAAAGTTTATATAAAACTAATTAAGGCTTATACATCAATAAAATATATAAATATTTCTGTATTTTATATGTTTTTATACAAGTAAAGAACAAGCAGTAAATGAAACAGAAGGATTTGAGAGAATTAAGATAGAAAAATCAGCACATGAAAGCATAATTCACCTACTAAATACGTTAAAAGCAGTTTTCATGACTAATTGAATGGTAGATATATAGAGAGTGTGTTGTTTCTGCTACGGTTGGTCACATGCAACCACTGTACCAACACAAATCAAATTGCCTGCGCAAGTTATTCATTTTGCATCAACTTGTTGAACATTTGGTGCTGA
Source organism: Pistacia vera (assembly GCF_008641045.1). Taxonomy (NCBI): domain Eukaryota; kingdom Viridiplantae; phylum Streptophyta; class Magnoliopsida; order Sapindales; family Anacardiaceae; genus Pistacia; species Pistacia vera. The sequence goes on along the minus strand of NW_022196681.1, from coordinate 91,268 downwards.
CCTAACCCTGTTCTCTTGTTTCTTTATCCCCAAGGACCAAGCCAAATCCCGAGTTGGGCAAAGGTTTAGAATTTTGCTTTCATCCCCAGAAAAAATACTTATATCTCACAACTGAGCAACTAGAAACAGTATAGGACCTAGCCACAAATTAAACCTGTTAATTAAGCCTTGCTATATATATATTATTTTTTTATTTTTCTCCTTGATTTAACTGATCAATTTGTAGAAATTAAGGAATTACTTTCTGCGTCAAGCCAATATATATCACGCTTTTTCAGTCTTTTGTTCAGAGTAAAGGCCGAAACAGATAGCCATACCATATCTGCAATTTCATTTATGAAGTATTCAACGATCCAAGGTTCTGTCATCTCTGACGAACTCGAGATGCTTCCATAGTTATAACTCATTTTAAGCTGCTATGTTCATCTGTGTAGTTATCTATATGTAAAGTTCTAAACAATATTGTTGCAGCCTTTTCTTCAGTACTGTAAATATGCAGCGAACGATAATACTCAAAATATAAGTTTTTGCCAGAGAAAAAGCTACCTTAGTGTCTCTTTGAGCTACATGCATTATCACTGCCAGCCTACATAACTTATTGTCTTTTGTCACGATAGTCAGCGCATGGACATAAAATAGAGGAGACTTTTGGATTGAAATGACATTATTTAAAAATGTATAATAATATAACCCGACAAATTAGCATCCTAACCTTTATCCTATAGTCGAAATTCACTACATTAACGATATAAAATATTATTATCGTATTAGGTTACAATATTTATTATTTTCTTTTAAATATAACTAGAGTGAGTTAGATTCTAAGCCCTAATCTTCGAATCTTTCGACCTACTGTCTCGTATTTGACTACTGGTGGTGACCTTTTGCTCAAATTTCTGCAACAAGATGACATATTGCATATGAAAGGATGATGAAGGGCATGTTGCTTAGGTTTATATTAGCTCAAATGATCCGGGTCTCATGCACAAGACACAAAAACTAATACATAATACATAAAAGGATATATAAAAACTTTCAGATTTTCTTTGTTTTTTTTTTCTTTTATAAGATGCACAAATATTTAAAGCTTACCATACCATTGAATGCCTATACTACTTATCTTTGTATGTTTAACATTAGACGTGCAATATTCCCAATCTTATATCGGACTTCATGCTTGAGAGATAAATAAGTTGAAACATTGTAAATGAAATATGAGAGAGACACGCTTGGATTAGGGGCACAACTAATAAACTAGATTTTGGTGGTCATTGTTAGAGTTGCACATTGATAGGTAGCCAACAATATTGGGTTATAAAAGGGGTAATTCTCCATTCAAAGCTTTATTGGGTGAGGAGTCAGGTCATCTCAAATTATTCATGTATCAGAACTCAAGTTAGTTGAGATGAGCTTGACCAGGTGAGAGTTAGAGCCACAACTACCTATCAACAGACATGATCCAACATATGGGCTTGACCGTGACGGGGAGTGTTGGAGTCTCACATTGACTAGGCACACTCAAACCTATTGGTTATAAGAGGGGGTAACTCCTATTCAACAATGCCTATTGGGTAAAGAGTCAAACTCACCTCAAATTATTAATCATATATGGAAGATAATTCGAATAAAAATGTACATTCTTTTAAATTACAGAATGGCTCTCCATTTAGGTGGAAGAGTTAAATCTTTACATGAAGATAAAAACATAGGGTGTACAATATAACATATATTGTCTTTGGTTATTTACTTAGATTTAAACATCTACATCTTTGTAATTTCTTATAGTTAGTCAAAATCCACCAGTCCTGTATAGGACTAGTGTTATGCATCATTATGAATACAACTATCAAGTGGATCTCACCACATATACACTAAGAAAGAAGAAATATATCTACTATTATGATCATCAATTGAATAAAAGCAAAAAAAAAATTACAAAACAGTAAAAATAGAATGCATACATGTCCATTTTATAAATGGGCATAAAAGTTGTACAATATGATACATATTTGATATATCAGAGCGCCTAAAATTTATGTGTCGGTACAAGACGATTAAAATAGTCATAACATTACATTACAATTTATAACATATATAAAAGGTAAATTATAGACATTATTATACATACACTAAAACTCTCCTTTTGTGGTCGGTAAGTCTTTCAGTACTGGGATTAGCTATACCAAGGATCTTGTATTCGACACAGAGAGGCAAGTACTAGTTTACCAAAAAATATATTGCCACACTAAAGACAACTCGTTTTATAAATACCAACGAGTGTAGATCTCATGTGCTATTACAACACTTTTCTTAATCAAAATACAAATCCTTTACATCATTCTTGGTTAAATTCTGCGTCAAATCATTTGAAGAGAAGAAGTGTGGGAGGATTTGACAGCGATGTCTCTTTTGCATGTACTATAAACTAAGTTTGCTCATCTCTTTCGAGGATTAGAGGCAGCAAGTTTAAGGCTCAGATCGGTTCTTGAGAAGTTAAAGCATCTTGTTGATGAATCGATTTACTGAGTGGGCGCAGAATAGAAACGCTGTTAATTCGATGATTATCTGGATTGATTCCATGCTCACTAGCTTTCTCTCAGATGAGAGTTCCAATAATTTTTGACCTCATTGTCTGTCCTCCCGGCAATCTTCCAGCTATAAGGACCACCTGCAGTGCATCATCTTATTTGTAAAATAAATCTTTTTGATGTTTGTTCTAATTTTAAGGAAGTATTATAATTAACAAGTTAATTAAGGTGACAAATTAAAAATAATTCACCTATTTCCCAGAGAGCATGGAGCTTGAGATGAGATCTCTTCATCTTCACCAAAGTTTTCCTTTTGAGGTCTGGCCTTAGAAATTTATCCATCTTAATCGACAACTTTCCCACAACGAAGCAAACTAATTAATTAACCAATTTACAGAAAATATATTGACCAAATCTCTGTCAATCTTTGCTTCAATACTACTTTCATGATCAGATAAAAAGTTTATGAAATTTATGTTAAATTATTTCAATTATTTCATTGCATCCAACAAAGTCTTTTCTTTTTCTTCTTTACTGAATTTTCTCATTCCAAAGTGTTTGGAAAAGAAAAAGATGATAAAATGACTAAAACAAACATTCCAACTAAAAATACTGTCTTTTTCATTTCTTTTCTCTTTCTTTCCTTTGATTAATATAGAGATATATATAATATATATATAGTACCTGAGCTTGTGGAAGTGAGCGCCATTTACCTCACCATCTTAGTGACGTAGTCAATGAGCTTTCGGTCTTCTTCTTTGGACCAAGCCCCTTTATTCATGTCTTGTTATCACAACAAGGTTTTCTCATTGTGTTTTGGGAAAGAATTGTAGGCCTAGCGCAAGTGTAGACTATGTAAGAAAAAGAGAGAGAGAGAGAGAGAGAGAGAGAAGAAGAAGAAGAATTAGAAGAATGAAGAGAAATGAATGATAATGAACTAACAGGTAGAGAGAGAGAGACAAAATAAGTTTACCCTATCTGCTTTCCTGTAGCTTAATGCCCCACAGTTGACTTGGAATGGTGGTTTTTTCTTGCTTTCAACTATAAATTATGTTAGATGACTGCTTTTAGGGTAACAGAAATTATATAACCCATATCATTTTATATTATGGACAATAATAAATTGATGTCAGATACGGAAACCAAACTTATAAAGTTGCATAAATTCAATCTTAATGGAACCCAATTCACAAGAGATCCATCTAGGTAACTGATCATTGTTACATTATGAATTTGGTTTAAGTTGCTTCAATAATTTTACTTTTAACGAGGAAAATTACTGAATTTTGGGATATAGTACGTCAGTTTGTTCTCACAGGATTTGAGGTTCAAATCTTTGATGGGTAAAGATGTGAAGTTTTAGTGCATGGTTTCTTTCTTGTTTTTATACCAAAATATGGGATTAAGGTGGAGCAATGACAGAGAATTGTTAAGTTAAAGCTTACAGAATTAAGACATAAAAAGAGTATTCACACGCAGGCAAATTGCACTGGGTCGACCTCAAATAATAATGTTGCTTATCGAATCTTTAATCTGTCTTTGCTTCCCTCTTTTTATCCTTTAGTTATAATACCGCGAAAAGTTTGATGCACACTGGAAACTCAATGATAGTTTCCGTGCATGGTGGAGTCTACCGTAGGAACAATGGTGACAATCTTATAAAATACCTAGACATTATCAGAGTTAAGCGGTTTCTTTTACTGATTTACCATTGGTTCTCCAATCATAATTTTAAGTTTAAACATGTCTTCAAGTCCGATATATTGAAGTGATTCGGATACGAAATACTGTAACTCATTTTCTGATAACGTTTATGAATAGCTTACCTTTCTCCTTATAAACTGAAGAAAACGGTAATTTCCATCTGATTGATTTTTCTTTGTAAATTTCTGTATTTTTAGAAAGAGTGTTCTTAAATGCACCATAAGACAGTCTCCAAGTACAGTTTAATATACAAAATCTGGCTTCTCAATGGCAGTTGTAGATAGAAACTGGGTTTTAAAAAAACATTTATGGGTGTACTATACATATCCGCCAACTTTTCAAAAAGTAAAGAAACTTGATAGGATGGCAGATTTACCTAAAACTAAATCATGCATGAAGTCCCCCATTCAACTTGAATGGTAGATGGAAACATGATATTTGACATTTTAGCAAATCCTTTCGCAACGTGTCGAGTTGCAAGGCACGACGTAATTATCTGCTTGAGAACTGTGAGTTTTGTAAATGTCGAATCAATTGAAATAACTCCTATCCAACAATTGATAGCTTCCATAAATTTGCAAAATTTGCTGTTGATGTTTTGTTGTCACTGAACTTCAGTGTGGAGGAGCATATGTGTATATATATATATCAGCAACTCATTATCCAATATATGAAGACACTCTGATACATAGTCTAATTCGTCGAGAAATTTTATTATGCTACTGAATCTTCCAGTCAAAAGGAATCTTTGATAGGGTTTTCCGATAGCTAATACACAGTAATTGTCTTATATATATCCATGATTTGTAGATGAAGGAAGCATATCTAGCTTCATGTGTATCTGGCCAATGAAAGAGTGACAAATGGAAGGTCCGATAACTAAGCGACATGAAATGAAATTCATCTTACTTTGCAAATATTTTTGTGCACTGAATCGTAAGATGAAGGCAGACAAGAATTTTATATGTTTTTGGCGAAATTGAAATCTATATTAATGCCTGGAATGACCTTTACACTTAATCAACGCTTGCCCTCATTTATTAATAAAGAGTAGATATTGATTTTGAGTGGAATAATTAGCATATTTAAACCACCATTAAATCGATTTTCTTTCATAAACATTGAAGTTTACAACTATTTAAACTAGCAGTGTGAATGAAGGTTACTTTTAACATATTTTTTATATCCCCTTCCACATAGAAGGTGTCTTCTGAAGCGGATTGGATCTTAACATCATTTTTTCAAATGAGTTAAAGGTTCAAGTTGGTAAGATACACTCTAAACCTATAATTGAGGTGGGTAAAGGACAATCTAAACCCATTAAATGAGGTGGGGGAAAGACTATCATAAAGATTGTAATTCCAAAACCCCTTAATAAGATATCTTCAACTGTGTTCTTTATTTTTAAAGAGCATCTTTATTAATTTTAAATATAAAGAACAAATTTTTTATTCAAATCCAATACTTTTAAATTAGACTTAATAAATAGAAGAGGGATTAATAAGGAGAATGATAATAAAATGTATAAAAACTTGTAATTTATTAAATAAAAGGGATGGGAATGAAATTTGACTCTTAGATGTAGAGAGTCAAACTCATTCTTTAATTATATTTAGAAAATAAAGAGTCTTTTGGACTTTTGTTTTATAGATAAACCTTTATAATAAAGAGTTTGGTCATATAAAGAGTCTTTGAAAATGTTTAGGTGGGTAAAAAATATTAATAATGTTTCCACTTTACTTCTAAGTGAGTATTGTTGGCTATATTGGGGAATGTATTGTTATGATAAAAATAAAGGCGACATATGCTGATCTCATCTCACCAACTAGGGTTCAACAAACCTATCCACCATCAAACTTGACATATCCAAAGGCAAGAAGAATATAGATGTCAACCTAAACTGCCTCAAGGATTTGTGCCGAGTGAATTTGTCACACACCAATCCAAACCCATTTAATTAAAGATACATGAGAGTTCTCAACGAATGGAAAGGCAGGAAGAATCTTCACGACATAGACCACTTGCAAAAAGTAACTTTACTGTTATGAGTGCACCCTAATCTACACCTGATTAACACAAAAATTGCAAGAATACACAAGAAAGGTTTTACTATGGTTGCTTTCCAAGAAGGAAAGACATTCCACGTTGAGCTCTGAAATAGAGAAAGCTCACGCACTATAACAAATCAAGTGTATACAGATTACACAGATTAGATGAATCAAACCGAGAAACCTCTCGCTCTAATCTGTAATCAACACCTAGAGAGACTAATCCTGGAATCCTAGCAACTGAGATATTACAAACCCTCCCTGAATGATTATCCTAATCAATCAAACCAATTACAGAGATTTCGATTAAGATCAAGAATGAACCCTAATACTCTCTAAATTTCTTTCTCAAGAACAAACACTCGATCATCTGTAGAGAGAGAGAGAACTCTACTTGCTTGTATACCGTGAGCAAAACGGTTATAAATAGGTTGCTTCTCATAAAATAGAGGTTAGACACACACAAATTACACAAAACAAATAGGAAACACACTATAATAAAAAATCTTGATAAATTCTCTTAGAACATAAACACTTGTAATTAATCTCATATTGCAAATCACGACCTCTTGCAAAATTGTGTAACGATAAGAAGAGACACTTATATAAACAACCACAACGATGTAGAAGTTCTTTTAAGCATCTGAACCACTATAAAAACTTTCATCACCTTATTTTATGTATTTGCATGCTATTGTCATTACAGTACCTCACCCACTTACTTAAATACTCACATATGACTTTTTAGCATTTATAGGTGCGAAAGTCGGTGTCAAAATCAAGCATCAACAGTATTGAACCCAAATTAATCACATATTGTTCTTCAAAATGGATCCTTATATAATATGACATTACCACTTTAGATGTGTTGTGAGGCATTGACACTATATTGAACGATTAGCAACGTGGAATAAATCAAAACTGATCGTTAGCTATTAAGGTTTCTAACACAACTGAACATTGTTTCCTATATTTTGATCAAATGAAATGAGTGATTGATTTTCCTCACACTAATAGAAGGGAAATGCAATTAATTCATTTTACACTGGATTATCTATCCTTATTACAAATTAAGATCAGGCCAACCGCTAACTGCATAACTCTCAGGACCACTCATAGAACCAAGACTGGATTGTTATCTTCTTCGGTTGCAGAGTTACATTTTTGGTTATCTGAAAGCAAGGATATGGCAGGACACGTAGTGTGTCTTATACGATGGGTTTGGGATCAATTCCCTTTCATTAGTTTCCTTTCAGATGAGTGTTCCAAATTTTCACTTCATTATCATTCTTCCCGGTAATCTTCAGCTATCATGACCACCTGCAAAATTTACACATTATTACTTATTTAAATATACAATGTAAATTAATAAAATATTAACTTTAAATTCGATTTTAGAATCGAAGGTTAACAATCAATTAGTTAATTACCGCTTGCATGGTAGAGGACACGTTGAAATGACATTGAAGGGTGCAAACTAAGCTGTGGCCAATTAATGACAAAATAAAATAATTAATTACGGAAGGTTCAAGAAATAAACAATATTTAACCTTTCTTTACCTGTTCGAAGAAGTGCATGAGCTTAATGATAAGCTCTTTTCTCTTGCCCAAAGTTGCCACGTTTAACGTCTGGCCTCAGATAATTTACCCATCTCAGTCTACAGCTTTTTCACAACGAAGCAACCCTGAAGACATGACAACGAGATATTAATTATTGTAACAAGGTGGTCATTCAAACTAACAAATTTTCACAAGCAACATATGAGTAAAATCTAATGAGTTAGTGGAATGGTCAGACTCAAAGAGAAGGACATTGTTTCGTCCCATTTTTTGTCAGCAAAGCAGAAGGTAGAAACAATATTCTTCTGGGGAACAAAAGTCTTTCCCAGAACTCTAATTGGCCAACTAAAATTGAATGGTTCCCTTCTCCATGGGTTGGCAAAGCGGAGTTCCGGGGGTTCTGGAAAAAAAAAAAAAAAAAAAAAAAAAGTGTTGGTTGGAGGAGATACCAGCTGCTTTAGGAATGAATGAAGAGCCCTCAATGCTTTTGAATATATTCTTTGAGCTTTTGATCTTCATGTTTAGTCCAGGCTCCTTTGTTGGTTTCATTCTTTTCACAGCAAGGCTTCCTCATTATAATAAACTTTAATGTAAAACAAACTCAGAGATGATGAAGATGACACAAGTAACTAGCTTCGATAGAAACAAAGAGAGAGAGAAAGAGAGAAGAAGTAAGGAGAAGAATTGAATGGAACAGAAGGGCAGTGAATTTATATAAAGAAAGAATGGATATAAGAGAAGACAAGAGAATTTAATTTAATTTCCAAGTAAGATTGACTTACAGTTGGCCAGATAAGGAATCATCGGTCAAGAAGTTTTCATGGGAACTGAGTTGTTCTTTTATAATATTTATGGCTGTGGTAAGTTTTATAAATTTCCATTTCCATAATTGAAGTTGAGCAGAGCTCACCTACCACGTTCAATCGATTTTCACGATTTGACTTTTAAGTTCCTCACTTTCATCTACCTTTTTCTCTTGAAAATATTAAAATATAGCCAAGCTTGCACGTACACATCCCCATATATCATCATTTTACCTATATTTTATATCCTTTAATATTTATTACTCTCAACTAATGAAATAAATACTGTCCTTATTTATTTGAAATGTAATATAGTTAGAAGTTGTATATATCGTATCGCCATTTGCATATATCGTTGGACTCTCTCCTTTTTGTGGATAGCTTTTAACGACCGAGTTCTATACAAATCCGTTTATCATGACATCACAATTACATTTGTTTGAGGTGACAATGAGTTTGTACTTGATCGTGCATTTTAAACGTGTGTTTCAAGGCGATGGTAGGTTTGGACAATGATTGTGCGTCTCAAACAGGAAGGATGACATCGTCAGCTTGAAAGTAAGCTCTACCTAAACTCATTTATTAGTAGGAATTGAGATAACGGATTGTAAAATCAAATTAAGTTATCATTTAACTCCAAATTTTAAGTGGTTGTTACTTTATTTTCAACTTAAATTTACAGAATAAGTATATCTAGATTATTAACAATAATTAATTGATTAAGACTGTAATTAAAATTTTTTTATATTATAATTATCTTTGATTAATAATATATATGAATTGTATGATCTTTTTGAATTGATAGTTGATAATGTAACAGATTCTTACGAGTATTTTTAAGTAATTAATTAATAAATGCAGGTGAAACCAACGGATGGATGGTAGGTTTAAATCACATGGTGTGATAACGTTGACCGTTAGATTTGAAAGGGGGGAAAGTGTCATTGCCACAAGGTTTATTCTCAGAAGCACACGTGTAATTATAATGTAATGTAAATTAATTATACCAAACCCCACTTACATTTTAATCTTAATGAAAATATTAATTAAATTAAATGTACTAGGAAATGTCAAATGTGAAAGCTAAACTTATAAAAAGCTGTCAGGTTCTATGCCTCCTTCAAATCAGTGGGCACGCACACTAGATTTTATTTTTTATATTTCTCCTATGTTATTGACCACACGTTCTTCCAATGGTTCAAGTTTTTTCTCAACAAACACGGTGGTTTTTATTTATTTATTTATTTTTTTTTTTTTGTCTATCGATGATATTCATGCCAGTTTATATACATCTCAAAATTGATAACCAAATAAATCTCTCCAGTGATCATCTCTATTATGGTCTGTGAGAACTCGAATTCAAGACCGGCCATGTTGGACTCATTCACTCTTTTATCATCAGATCACCCTAGTAATACTACATTCATTAACTTTTTCTCACAAATGCAACATGTCAGCTCGTAATTGGTTAATTTGTAATGAGTCATGTCTGTCCAATAATGAGTCCCGCCTAACGAAATGTAAATTGGGAGCTGTCATATCAACATTAATAAAAGAAGTTTCTGGAGAAGTATTTGTTAATTTATCTTTATTTCAGATCACCCAATGATTGTTATTATGTTCTTTTAGACACAATTGTGTTCAAAACGATGGTTTATACTATTCTAAGCATCAAACAAAGTTTCACAATATATTTAATCATCCTACTGAAGTCAGATCCATCCAGAAATGGCCTAAAACATAAACCCTAACAGGTGTCACCCCTTCGATCGATAATGGCATGCACAAATATTCTCACTTTGGTAGCTAGGGACATCAAATAAATGGGGAACCATCAATGAAAATTTTGTTCGTACGTTGTTTTGACGAAAGTGAGTTAGGGTTTGGAGTGGGTCTCAGCAGCAGCAGCAACAACATAATATTATAAGGTTATAAAAATGAAGTTGACTGTTAGATATATACATATATATATATATATAACTATATATAATATATAGTTGGTGATAGTGAAGGTAAGAGTGCTGGTCGTTGAACTGAACTCTCTCTTCTTCGTATTCGTGCATGTGACGTGGCTATCGGTAAAATTCATAACATGGGTTAAGGTTAGGGTTAGGTTCTGGGTTAGGTTATGGTCAGTTCTGGGTTGGTTTAAGCTCTCTTCAAACTAGACCTAGAAGATGCTTTCTGTAACATCAACTCCAAGACTTGCTGGTGGTGGTGATTACCAAGGAGCTATTGGTATGGTTATTCAATGCCATTAATATGTACTTATAATTTTACTATTTATAATTATAATAATATGTCACACTAACTAGAGCTTACTTTTTTTTTTTTTTTTATATATATAATATATTAATAAGTTACTTATAGTTTTTTATTATTTCTTTTTGGATGTACATGAAATGTATGAGCATATCTAAGTGCTTGCCATAAATATTTGGGTATATTATTTTATATATGAAGGGCTTCGAAAGAAGAATTTTCTGACAAGATTGTCAGATTAACTTATGAATTACAATTTTTAATAGTTGCTTCACCAAATAGACAGATACATAGATAAAGCCACATATTCTTTCTACCTACCAATCCATCAACAAGATAAAAGGTGAGTTATGCTAAACCATTTGAAATTAGAAATAGAACCAACCAAAATAGTATGAATAGACGCACGGTTTCAAGTTCGATTCTTCATCTGGACATTTATAATTTAAGTGGACAGACCGTAATGATGAGTTACTACACTAGTCTCCTTAAATGATTAATCGAGATGCGCATAAATTAAACCGAACACCATGATTACAAAAAACGTAGATTAGGAGAATTATAAATGTGAAAGCACAATTGGAAACTACTAAAAATAATAATAACCCTTTTTTTTTTTCAAAACATTGTAGAATAGAAAAATGAAAAGTTAATAAGACAAAGAAAGAAAAGGTGAAAAATGGAGATATCTTAAGACATGAATGGACCGTGGTTTCTTCTCCATGTTACACCTAAATGGCCCATTTCTTTTATCAGGGCCCATTTGGCCGACTCACGAAATGAACGGTTTTGATACCATGCATTTGAGTTTAATGGCTTCTAGCATTGATGAAGACAAAATAAACAAGAAATTTTCAATTTACAAAAGCTACACACCATTTGTTGATACATGAAAAACTTGCAAATTCTGATACATTTTCAAAAATTACAAGATCACCCTCTTCCAAGAAACCAAACTGGGGAAAAAATACAGAACCAGAATCCTTTCTTTGCCGTAAACCGCACATCAGCAGCCATAGTTCAAATTCTGCAAAATTACATGACAGAAACTATAAGGCTTAAAATTTCTTCTTCCACCAAAATGGATGTAGATGAGAGTGCCAAAAACTGCAATTAGAACAATTGTAAACACTGAAGAAACGCCTGGTTTTCACTGCAATCAACAAGAAAACTCCGCACTGCAAAAAGACCATGAGTCTAGCCTGTCTGTGAATTGAACTGTTCCATCCATAGAGTCATTTGGATTACAACCCAAATAGTCGCAAAAGTGCTAGTATGATGTTCGGTTCCTGGTAGTAGAAGTATCCTTTTGTTCCTTCCACTCCATGGCAAGCAAAATTCAAACAAACTAAAGCCAAAAAATCAACTTGAATTCACCAAAAGTCTAAATCTTGACCGGATTATCTGCTACATGGGCGTCTAGCAATCATCCTTATTGTAGGGTCACCCTCCAAACACGGATACAAGCATCCTCACCAGAACTAACCAAAGTGTGGTCATCAGTGAAAGCTAAACCATAAACCCCACCTAAATGAGCACCCTTTATAGTCATACGGCAGGATGCTGGCTTGTCAACTTCATATATTATAACACAGGTATCAAGAGATCCAGTCGCAACCATATTGTTATCAGGAGACCAAGCAAGACAGTTGATGCGTGCAGTGTGGTATAACATGTTCTTAAGCTTCACCTGCAAGAGACCATTTGTAATTAACATTTATCAAATTTCATTACCCAGCTATTATAAAAAGCATTTAACTGTTTCTACAAGAAATGGCAACATTTTATAATAATTACCTCTCGAGAGACACGATCCCAGACTATGGCTTCTCGATTTAGATCACCTGACGCAAACATTGAAAGATCAGGAGAGTAGCGTATGACACTAACAGCCCCCCGGTGTTTCTCAAGGACAGCCTCCTCTACAAGCGTATCTCCTGTAATTGAGTATATGTGCAGTTTACCATCTTGTCCACCTATAATGGCCTCACTTCCATCAGGTGCAACAGCAGAAGCTGTCATATCAAAACCAAGGTTAATGGTTGACACTACTTTTGCACCACGAAGCATAACAACTCCATAATCAGTCGTGACCAAAGCAAGTTCAGGGGAGAGAAGGGCAAGGCTTAAGTCTTTTGGCTGACTGCCAATATCAATGGAATTTGCATCTCCACACTGATCCCCTTGTAGAGAAACTCTCCATATCTGGCTTATAGGAAATAGAAGCACAGGAAAGCATTAGAGATTGAAGACCCCACAGGAGTCCGTTTCTATTGAAATTGAAAAATTCAATGAAGATAACAAAATTTAATAAGAATTCTGCTTTAAAAAGAAAAAATCATCAATAAAAGTTGCACTAAGTAGCTACTAGACAAATCTGAGAAGCTTATTCCTAGTCTTTTCAATTGACAAATCAAAAAATATGTAAACAATCAAGTATTAAAGTCCCGAATAAGATCAAAAAACTTGAGTGTTAATACCTTGTTGTCAAATCCAGATGTAACAATCTCGTCTTCAACAGCAGCTAGACATTTGATTTGAGAATTCTCTTTCCTCTGCAATTTACCACTATATCCAACTCCTTGAATCCATTTAACAATTAACCCATCATAACTACTAGTCAATATAACTTTTGGGTCACTGTTAAGCACAGCCAATGAAGTAGCATTTTTCATGTGTCCAGATAATTGCCGCAGGCTCTTCTCAAGATCACTTGCTGAAAATATACTGATTGTGCCACCAAGAGAAACAGTGACAAGATAATCATTCTGCCAAAGGCATCCGACTAGCATGTCATCCACTCCACCGGAGCCAGGAGGAGTCAATGTTTTCTTTACCTTTCCATGATTATCATCAGAGATCTCCCATATTTTTGCTGACTTGTCAGCAGACACTGTCAGCACCTAAAAAGAAAATTTACCAGTGAATGTAAGTATGATTCCAATAATGTTTTTAAAGCAAGAAGGAGGTACAAACACGTATAATACTGCAGGTAAGAAGAAGGCAAATGAAATTGTCTTTTATTTGTGCAGATAATAATTCCCATCTCTGAAATTGAGAATGATAACTTTGCCAATTTGAGTAATTTTAACATATTTATTTTATCAACCTAACAAACATCTCTTTTTAATCTTCCTAATTAGTTGAAGCATTTACTTCTGACACGAACTCTATTTCACTAAATTCAATGTACACATACAAACAGCACGAAACACAACACAATAGCATGAGAAGAAAACAAAAAGAAACAAGAAGAATGAAGAGCTTAGGGTATCATTATGATAGATACCCATCTAACAACTCAAGCAATTGGGCTGGATAGTGGGCCTTTTGTGGGCTTGGGTAAAACTTTGCTAGAAAAACCGGCTTGCCAAGGGAGGGTGCCCAAGCCCTTTATAACCCACATGCACACCCTTTTCCCTTCCAATGTGGGATCCTAACACATTCTCATGTACTTGTAGTACTTTTCTGAAGAAAATAAAATGGCATGATGAGATATTCTACTTGCATAAAAAATCTCACCTTACAACATAATCTTTTTTCTTGTTATTTGCAAATTTTAAACAGTCAAAATCTAATCTGACTAAGGCCTCTGGCACATTAAGAAATTAGAATGTATATTTAGATGCTAACCTGTTTACCATCAGGACTCCAGCTGACAGCATAAATGCTGCCTTTATGACCATCTTCAGAGGACAACTCTCCAATCTTACCCCCAGTCTTTCCATCAAATATTATACCCTTTTTGTCAGAGCTTACACTAATAAACTTGCTGCCATCAGGAGAAAACCTAACGCAATTGACAAAATTCGAATGATCACTGCAAAAAAATCAACCAAAACTTCAGAGGATGCAGTAATATGAAGAAAAAGGACAATGAAAAGCTTAAAAAATGCTTCAACAGTTGCTATGTCAGTCGTATTCCTTTCCGGTTACTATCATAATGATTCAGTCATTCTAGTGGACATATTATGCAATCAAGGGAAGATTTGGAGAAATTCAAACACAGAACTCTACCAGTTTGCACATATTATGCAAAACTATCATATTCCCAAAAGGGAGGATGTCAAACATATTGCCCATAAACTGTTATGCCAGTAAACCAATTATGACAAACCTGTAAGATAATTTGAATTTAAATGGTGGTCCTTCATAGAAATTCACCAAAAAATCTTCTCCACATGTTACAATGCGAAATGGTCTTGTTGGCTTGAAAGCACAACTAAGAACACGTCTTGAATGGCCATCAAATTCTCCTACATTAGTGCCAGAATCCCACCTGTTCAACATTACATTCACAGACTATTAGTTGGGAAGCAAGAGTACAAGAATAAAGCAGATTTCAATCATTAATGTAAAGAACATGAAAGCGCGAAGGAGCTATTATGACTTTCAAATATACAAGTAAGTAAGCATTATAACTTTATCATGAAATCTTAAAGCAGTTTATAACTTTCAAATATATAAGTGAACTATGTTCACAGAACTCACATGAAAGCGCGAACAAGCGATTTCCCCTTCCCATCGCCACAAGCAACGATCCTCATCCCGTCGGGAGACCACTGGAGGTCGTCGATCCGGCCCGACAAAACCCGAAACTCCTTCTTCAACACGTGCTCGTCACGGGCCCCCCAGATCCGCACGGTCCCCGACGTGTCGGCGGATGCGATCCACTCTCCGTTGGGCGAGAACCGCGCCACGGTGGCCGGATATGCATGTTCGCCGTAGATCGAGACCTGTAAGGGGTTTTCAAGATCAAGAATAATTACTGATCTCCCATTGGTGTAGAGAATGGAATCGGAAGTCGGGTGGCCGGAGATCAAAATTCCTCGGCCACGCTCCGTCGACGGCACGCACGCGTAGGTTTCAGCTAGCTGTGGGGGCATTTTCGGAACTTTGTGAGTTCGAAGCGAAAGTTGTGAAAGGGAAAGTGTGAAAAGGTGGACTGGTGAAAGAGAAAAGAGTAGCGAGTTTAAAACGGTGGCGTTTTATAGTGAGATTTTGTGAGTGGTGTACACGAAGACGATCACTGGGGTTTTAGGGTACGGGATGTACGTGTAACGCTACCATTGGTTGAGTTCATAAAAAGTCAGGTCATTACTAGTTGAAAATTTCTAAAAATTTTAGTCGTAGAAAAATAGATACCCGCCTTCGGTTCTTAAGAATATCGGTTTCGGTTTCTGATCCGAAACCGGAACCGGAACCGGAAATAAGGTATCCTGCTTGAAACAGGTTTAGGAATTAGGAACCGGGGTTAAAAAAACTAGTATCATTGGGGGTGTTTTAAGTAATTTCTATTTAAAATAAAAAATTCCCAATTCGATTAAACATTTGGGGAAAATCGAATTGGGTGTTTGGGTTTGAAGCTTGCGCCTCTCTTCTTCTAGATCCGTTCAACTTCGCTATTGATTTCCTGTTTGTCGTTCTCTTCTGTCTTCACTCTTCTCTCGTCATTCGTCAAGTCTGCCGTCAAGTGACTCAAGTCTACCATTCTCTCCGGCGAAGGTAATAGCGAGAAGTTGAACCTGCACTTCTTCTTCTTCACGGCTAAGCTGCAGGTAGTTTCTCCTTCTCCTTCTCTGATATTTGAAAGGGTAAATGTGAAAGCTGAAGCTGAAGTTTTTGAACTGATTTTATTTTATTTCTTAAGTGTTAGCATGTCATTTTTCTCTTATAATGGAAAATTTTTGTGTTCATATTATCGTGGCAGGCACCGAAGAAGGATAAGGCCCCACCTCCCTCCTCAAAGCCTGCGAAGTCTGGTGGAAGGAAGCAGAAGAAGGTAAATTAGTCTACGGATTTTGATTTATTGAGTTCAGTTTGTAGTTTTCAGGTTATTAGTCATGTTCATGAATATGTTTTGTTATATGAATATGGGTGGACTAATTTTTTTTTTTCTTGCAATTAAATGGCTTTCAAGTTCAATTTCTGTGGATTCTTTAAATCAATTTAAGTAGCTGAAAACTATTTAACAAGTTAGTGTTCACCCTTTTCCTACTCCCACACAAACATCATTGCCAATAATACCCCAACATTTTTTTTATAAAAAGCACCATGCTGGCATTACTATGATTGCCTTAGAGCTTGAAGGTTTCTGTCCCTAGGAACGTGATGCTTGGTGGCTAAACCCTAGCAGAAATTGAAAAGCTGCGTTTTCTGTAACCAATGCCCAACATGATGCCCTTTTCCTGACTTAGCTTAAGCTTTATCTTTGTGTTCTGCTCAGGTACATTCAGCTGAAAATTTATCCGCCATGGCATCTAAAGATGCGGATCCTTCTCTGGGATACCTCACGCGCAAGGACACAGAGGTGAAACTACCACGTCCTACTCGAGTCAAGAACAAAACCCCAGCTCCGATACAAATCACTGCTGAACAAATTTTACGTGAAGCTCGGGAACGTCAAGAGGCTGAAATCCGGCCACCTAAACAGAAAATCACCGACTCTACCGAGCTTGCTGACTATCGTCTTCGCAAGAGGAAGGAATTTGAGGATTTAATTCGTAGAGTGCGCTGGAACATTAGTGTGTGGATTAAGTATGCGCAATGGGAGGAGTCTCAGAAAGATTTTGAGCGTGCTCGAAGCGTGTGGGAACGTGCGTTGGAAGTTGATTACCGGAACCACACTCTTTGGTTGAAGTATGCTGAGGTAGAGATGAAGAACAAGTTCATTAACAGGGCACGGAATGTTTGGGACCGTGCAGTCACATTGTTACCACGTGTGGATCAACTATGGTATAAATATATTCACATGGAAGAAATGCTTGGGAATGTTGCTGGAGCTAGGCAGATTTTTGAAAGGTGGATGAATTGGATGCCTGATCAGCAAGGGTGGTTGTCATATATCAAATTTGAGCTTCGGTATAATGAAGTTGACCGTGCTAGGCAGATTTTCGAACGGTTTGTTCAGTGCCACCCAAAAGTTACAGCATGGATTCGTTATGCCAAGTTTGAGATGAAAAATGGAGAAGTTGATCGATCAAGGAATGTTTATGAACGTGCAGTGGAGAAATTGGCAGATGACGAAGAGGCTGAGTTGTTGTTTGTTGCATTTGCAGAGTTTGAGGAGAGATGTAAGGAGACAGAGCGTGCTAGATGCATTTATAAGTTTGCATTGGATCATATACCAAAGGGCAGGGCTGAAGACTTATATAGAAAGTTTGTGGCCTTTGAGAAACAGTATGGAGATAAGGAAGGGATTGAGGATGCTATTGTGGGAAAGAGGAGGTTTCAATATGAGGATGAAGTGAGAAAGAATCCACTGAATTATGACACATGGTTTGACTACATTAGGTTAGAAGAGAGTGTAGGAAATAAGGGAAGGATTAGGGAGGTTTATGAGCGCGCGATTGCTAATGTGCCACCAGCTGAGGAGAAGAGATATTGGCAAAGATATATATACTTGTGGTAATTTTTCGAGTTGGTGTACTGCTATTGTTTTTATTTCTTTTTTTTTTTTTTCTACTGTGATTGTTGATTTTATTTTATTTTATTTTGTAATTTTAGGATTAATTATGCACTGTATGAGGAACTGGATGCGGAAGATATGGAACGGACAAGAGATGTGTATACGTGAGTGTATTCAACTTCTTATAACTTCTTATGTTCATAGTTTCTTTCATTGCTTTTATGCTGTTTAGGAAGTTTATTCAATTTCTTATTCTTTTCTTCAATTTCTCAAGAGGTTCTTAAAAGAATTTATACAGGAATATTTTTTTAGAAACTGCGAGAACATGTATCCTAATTAGTTCTTGGACTTTTCAGCAGTGTGGCAGAATTTAAACTTTACTCTCTATCTCCAAACTAACATCTTAGCCCCTGTGAAGCATTCAACCCATTAGATTTGAGCTTGCTTGCCTTTGACAGTGCAATAATTTGGATGTTTTAACATATGCTTCTTTCTGAACTATGTATCTTGTAGAAGTAGTAGCGACAAATTTCAAGTCTAAATTAAATTGTATTTCCCTGTACTGTTTGAATTGTATTTTTTCTGCTTGTTCATGGATTGAAGAAGGATTTTGACATTTAATTCTAACTTTTACAGCGAGTGCCTGAAGCTAATTCCTCATAAGAAGTTTTCCTTTGCAAAGATCTGGCTCTTGGCTGCCCTGTTTGAAATACGGCAATTAAATCTCAATGGTGCCCGGAAAATTTTAGGGAATGCAATTGGACAAGCTCCTAAGGACAAGGTGTTTTTTGTTGATGTCAAAGTTTGGATGAATTTCAGCTCCTAAACTTGACATTTACTCACTGATTTATTTGCTGAGTGCAGATATTTAAAAAATACATTGAAATAGAATTGCAGCTTGGTAATATGGACCGATGCCGAAAGCTTTATGAAAGGTACTTGGAATGGTCACCAGAGAACTGCTATGCTTGGAGCAAATTTGCAGAACTGGAGAGATCTTTGGATGAAACAGAGCGAGCTAGGGCTATTTTTGAGCTTGCAATTGCCCAGCCGGCTTTGGATATGCCTGAGTTGTTGTGGAAGGTACCTCTCTATCCATCTATGTGCTTATGCATAGTGTGTTTGCTTTTATTTTACTAGAGTGCTGGACTGGATCAATATTGGCTAGACAGCAGTTAAGAATATTTTACGTTGTTAACATTTTTATCTTCATCTGTGCTGTATAGTCATTTTTGACAGTCTGTTAAGATTTATTGTCCCTACAGATATGTGATCTACAAATTATGCTATTATAGGTCTGTACATCATCAGAATTAAGCTTAAATATTGGTGAATTGTAGTAGATAAATGGTCAATTGTATTAGAGCACTAATCTTTGACTAGTAGCTGAACTGTTACAATGGTTTTTGTTTATACCTGTCATGTCAGAAGATGAATTGTTCACTATGAAGTTCAGACATGCACATTTATGAGAATCATGTACAATAAAATGATAATAATGTGTATTACAGGCATATATCGACTTTGAGATATCAGAAGGTGAGTTTGACAGAACGAGAGCTCTTTATGAGAGACTCTTGGATCGTACAAAACACTTGAAGGTGTGGATTAGTTATGCAAAATTTGAGGCTTCTGCTATGAAGGAGGATGTTGAGGGCTCAGAGTTGGCAGAAGATGATGCCCAGGAAGATTTACTTGAACAAAAGAAGCAATGCATTCAGAATGCAAGGAGTAAGAGATTCTTATTCCTGAGCATGCTTATCATTTTTGTTACTTTTATCTATTAATGTGATTATTCTAAAATCTCTCACTAGTTGAATAGTTGTCTGACATCTACTTTTATCTTCATCAGGAGTCTTTGAGAAGGCAGTTAACTATTTTAGAACGTCAGCCCCTGAATTAAAGGAAGAAAGGGCTATGTTGTTGGAAGAGTGGTTGAACATGGAGAGTAGCTTTGGTGAGCTTGGTGATGTTAGCTTAGTCCAGGTTAAGCTACCAAAGAAACTTAAGAAGAGAAGGCAAATAGTCATTGATGATGGGCTGTCAGCTGGGTATGTAACCTATTCACTCTATACATTCTTACTAGTTACCATAATTGTTGTGGTATTTTAGGATTTACCAATTGGTTTTATCCCATGCAACCATTGTAATTGTTGTGCATGATGCATTTTCAACATTCTCTTGAATCCAAAATATTGCAACATGCAGTTTCATTGAATAACTATTGGTATTTCTCTGGATCTGATAAGCATATTCTTAGTAATGGGGACTGAAATATTTTTAAGAGTTTCTTTGTTTCTTCATTTTTCTCGAAACTTATTAATTAGTCGACTAGTGTTGTGGACAAGTATATTGTTGTTGATGTTCAGTTAGCTTATAAGCTTTCCTTCGTTGTTCTCGATAACTAATGCGAAATTTTTTATGAACAGGTATGAAGAGTACATCGACTATCTGTTCCCTGAGGAATCGCAGACTACAAATCTGAAGATATTAGAGGCTGCATACAGATGGAAGAAACAGAAGATAGTTTCTGATGATTAGTAGAAGAATTTTGGGTTAGTGCTGGTTGTGTGCTTGTTCTTTATTATGTAAATGCAATGTGTGGGTAGTCCACTGGACATTTTAATGTCCAAATGGGAGCCCAAGCCCAGTCTGTTTTAGAATTTTATCGGAACATAGATTTGTTAAGGATAGAAATGAGGCACCCGGGCCGGAAATGGGTTATTGTTAATTTCAAAATGAAATGTTTTTAAAAATTAAAACTATGAGGGCTCAGATTCTTTCTCTATTTAAATCACATGTTAAAATATTCAAAAATTATATATATTGACTCAGTAACTTCAGGACCTTAACATGTTAATCATCAGATTACAAAACCAAATTGGTAGCTTCATCACGAATTGCTCCAATTAGCCTGAACCACTCATGCACTGTTTTAAGACCTGGATCGGAGGGCAACCTGTGTTGTTGTCAAGGTCATGGGTCAATCGGTTCAACCGGTTAGACCGGTCGGTTGGATTGATGATGTCACTAACAATTTTATTTTTTTAAAATTATATATTAATCCTTTAAATTTTAATATATTATAAAAATTTTCCTAAAAAGTTTATTAGCCCCTAAAACTTTTATTTATTTCAAAAATACCCCTAAAAAATTACAAAGTAATCCCTATATTTTTGACATATCTACAAACACCCCTATAAAATTATAAATTAACTCTTATAATTTTGAAATATTACAAAATCCCTGTAAGACCTGGACCGGACAGGAGAAATTGTCAGGTCCCAGTCCAATCTGGTTTTTAAAACAAAGCACTCATGGTCATTCCTCACTTTAATCCAAAATGATGCAAAAAAATGCAAGAAATCTCAAGACTCAATTGGCATCTCTTCAACAGGAATGGTTTAGACAAAGTCTCAGGCAGCCATAGCCAATTCCTCCTACACCCACTGTTCCCAGTCTTTTTGACTCCTCTTTTATCTGGCAACAGTTTTGTGTCACCTTTTCCAAAAATTAGGTGCAAAACTTGATTTTGGTAACACTGAACAATTTATATGTCAAATTTCGTAAAGAAAAAGAAGAAAAAATGCGGAAATGAAAGAGAAGAACCTTATATTAAGTGGTGGATAATATTAAGTTAAACTAAGATAAATGATGTGGGTGGGCAGACAGAGATGTAAGTATAACGAATCAAATATCTTGTAATAGGCCTTGGCTGAAATGATCTTTACCACTAACTCAATGGTCCTACATATACTGTGACATTTCATCTATGGAGTTGTGATTATCCCAAATGTCAATTAAAGCTTTATCTTGGGTTTACTTTTTTTATTTGACATAATGAATCATTAGGAATGCAATTATTGTAGTGTGGGTGTGGGTCTGAATGATAAGTTGGTCCAAAAGGAGGTGCGGCCTGCCTGCCTGCGGCTGCAATAAAGATGGTGGACACAGATCTACTACAAGGACGCATAAGCATAAGCTCAAGACCCTTGACTCCCTTTGTCTTTTTCCTTTGGTTTCCAATTCGGATCTGTCATCTATTCTCTTCGATTAAGATGTTGATTTCCAATTATACTGCATCTCCTCACCTATCACCATTGACAATTCCTTAAAGATAAGATCTGCTTACTGTTAAACACCCTTTTCTAGACACTTTTTAGGCCAAACGACTTGCGCATATCCAAGATTTGTCAAAACGATAAGTTGGTATCCAAAAAGTTTTGAAACGACAAACAGGTACCTTCCGTCATGTGTTGTTAGTGATTTCTGTTTGTTAACAGTGAAAAGACTAAAATGCCCTTGAAGTTTAATATTTTAGTTTTTTAAAAATTTCTAAAAAACCCCCTAGGTTTGCTAATTTAACTAAACACCCCTATATATAAAAAGTTTGTTAAATAACAAAAACACCCCCACTAGCTGCGGCCAGATTCCGGCCACCACCGCCGGAATCTGGCTGGAAACTGCTATACGACACAGACCTCGTCGGATCTGTGTCGTAACGCCCCGATTTGGACTTTTTCGGCCAGATCCGTGACTGATCTGGCCGGAAAAGACCAGATCTGGCCGTCGAGGCAGCAAAACTCCATCTGTTGCCTCGACGACCAGATCTGTGGGTGATCTGGTCGGAAAAGGTCAGATCTACGGCTAGGTCTGGCCATCGTGGCCGCAAAACTTCATCTGCGGTGTAGATGGCCAGATCTGGCCATAGATCTGGTCTTTTCCGGCCAGATCAGTCACGGATCTGGCCGAAAAAGTCTAGATCGGGGCGTTACGACACAGATCCGACTGGGTCTGTGTCGTAACGCAATTTCTGGCCAGATTCCGGCAGTGGTGGCCAGAATCTGGCCGCAGCTGGTGGGGGTGTTTTTGTCATTTAACAAACTTTTTATATATGGGGGTGTTTAGTTAAATTAGCAAACCTAGAGGGTTTTTTAGAAATTTTTAAAAAACTAAAATATCAAACTTGAAGGGCATTTTAGTCTTTTCATTGTTAACAAACAGAAATTACTAACAACATATAATGGAAGGTACCTATTTATCATTTTAAAACTTTTTGAATACCAACTTATCGTTTCGATAAACTTTGGGTATACGTAAGTCGTTTGGCCCACTTTTTAATACAAGACTCTTATATTACACCCTACTGGCCATATGCATATTGCAGGTGCAACGAGTTTCTGTCAGATTAACACATTAAATAGCAAGATTTGGTTTGATACAGACTTACAGAGAAAGAGAATTACTGTATTGATATTGTCGGTAGTGCACTGGACAAGTGACTAAAAGCCAGAACTAAACTAAAACCAACCACTGTATTTGACCCATAATATCTTTACAGATTTTTTGGCAAATTTTCTAAGACAAGTTCCAACTTTTCTTTATATACGCACTACCCAACTCTCACTCTTCAGCCACTCACTCACTCTCTCTCTCTCTTTCTTCAACATGAAGACCCTTCCATTATTCCTGCTGCTTATTATCCACTGTGTTGCTGATACAGTGGAGCTCAATGGAGCCTCTCATCCTGATACCGTCCACTTCGACACAGGCGGCCTCAGCAGAGACGCCTTCCCCACAGGCTTCCTCTTCGGAACTGCCACCTCTGCTTATCAAGTCGAAGGCATGGCCAACCAGGACGGCCGTGGCCCCAGCATTTGGGATGTTTTTATTAAAAAACCCGGTAACTCAACTAACTCTACTAATGTTACTATTAAATGCTAACTCTCACCCAATTACTGAGAGATCGATGCTAAGATTTGTTCTGGTTTTGGTGAACAGGTATTGTAGCCAACAATGGTACTGGTGACATTGCGGTGGACCAGTATCACCGTTACAAAGTAAGTCCTTTTTTTTTTATTCTTCATTCATCTCTTTTAATTTAAGATTATTTCCAAGTATTTGGAGTTCCAGCTGTTCTTTTAAAAATGTAAGTTTGAAGAAGGAAGAGATGATGTTGGGAAGGAGTTTTGATGCCAATTCTGCTACTAATTTCAAGAGGTTGAAAATCCCAATGTGGTCTTGGCAGAGACCCCGTGATCATCATTTTGTTTTATTTGCTTTTGAATGGTCAGTAGTACCTTTTCAAGACAAGTGTATCTAAAAGGATCTACTTTTTAGTAATAAAGATTCTTTAAATACTTCTAAAAGCACTTTGTGGGATGTTCTATAAAGTGCTTTTGAAGTATTTATATGAAAAAAGCAAAGCATTTAACCTCAGTAGGGCTTTAACAAAAGACCCTTAAAAGCATCTTAGTGATGTTTATTAATATCACTAATTAATCTGTAATCTTTCTAATGTAACTGTAAAATCAACTTCTCTTGTATTGCTCTGTTCAAAACAAAAAATATGATTTAAAGAACTGATAAATTTTGAAATGTTACTCTAAAAAACATATTTGTTGTTAGATTGTGTTTCTGGGGCTACATCAAATTTTGACAGCACTAACAATAATAGTAATATATGTGGCTTGTTTGTTCTACATGTGAAAATCTAGAATCCACTTGTGCTGTTTCAGGAGGATGTTGATATCATGGCAAATCTGAATTTTGATGCATACCGGTTCTCAATTTCATGGTCCAGAATTTTCCCAGGTAATGATTTTTATCAGCTTTATTGATTTGTTAACATGAAAACTAAAATAATCGCCAGCCTTAACCTTCGCTCCATCCCATTTTTGATGTAGATGGAGCTGGAAAAGTTAATTGGAAGGGAGTTGCATACTACAATAGGTTGATTAACTACTTGCTCCAAAAAGGTAAAGCTCAATGAACATTATGCCAGTGAAACTTATTTTAGTTTCAATTCTTTTATCGAGTACTAGACCTTCATACCTTGCAAATCTTTGTAGGTATTACTCCATATGCAAATCTTTATCACTATGATCTTCCAGAAGCACTTGAGAAGAAGTACAATGGATTGCTTAGTGAGAAAGTGGTGTAAGTGATAAGACTAGTGGTAACTTTTGTTGACAAACCTCATACTTTAATGGTACTCCTTAGAGGAATGAGATTCTATGCACTCCTGCATGCACACAAATATCTATCGAGTTTTAATGTCAATGAATTAGATCTTGTTTTGTTAGATCTAAGTTTTGGGTAAATGTTTCAAACTATATAGGAAAGACTTCGCTGATTATGCGGATTTTTGCTTCAAGACATTTGGAGACAGAGTAAAGAATTGGATGACATTTAATGAACCTAGAGTGGTGGCTGCTCTTGGTTATGACAACGGCTTCTTTGCTCCTGGGAGGTGTTCAAAAGCATTTGGCAATTGTACAGTTGGCAATTCTGCAACAGAGCCTTATATTGCTGCCCATAATTTGATTTTATCCCATGGAGCTGCAGTTCAAAGATACCGTGAAAAGTATCAGGTAATATTAGCAATTACTATCTTTTATCGAGTCAAATGGTATTAATTTATTTCTTCAGAACATGCTATTACATATCTTAATTTATGAAATGTGTACAATTTCAGAAAAAGCAGAAGGGAAGGATTGGAATTCTCTTGGATTTTGTTTGGTATGAACCTCTTACAAGATCAAAGGCAGACAACTATGCAGCGCAAAGAGCAAGAGATTTTCATGTTGGATGGTAAAATATTTTGTGCCTTTTCATAGATAACTTAGACTTGTGATCAAATACTTTTGACCATAGCTGTAGATGTATGAGGATCTACTGTTGATGATAGGCCTGTTTTTAAAATCTATTTTTCTCATTCTTAGAATAGTTTGGGAATTGTATAAGCCCAGGAAATTCAAACAAGATTGCATGAATTCACTGAAAACATTATTAATAAACGTAGAAATTCAAATAGAATCACAAAAGTATGTGACAATGGCTGGCCTCTTGTAGGTTTATACATCCTCTTACTTATGGTGAGTACCCGAAAACAATGCAAAATATAGTTGGCAAAAGGCTACCCAAGTTCACCAAAGAAGAGGTTAACATGGTTAAGGGATCAATAGATTTTGTGGGAATTAACCAATATACCACATACTACATGTATGATCCACTTAAAAAAAATTCAAAGAACTTGGGCTATCAGCAGGATTGGAATGCTGGATTTGCTTGTAAGATTTCTATCTCTTTCTCTTGGGAAAAAAACAAAAGAATGAAATTCTGTATTGTGGCTGACCTGCTCCTATTGCTAAACATTAGTTTCTTGTGAACTTTGCAGATGTGAAACATGGAGTACCAATTGGTCCAAGAGTAATTTCTTTCCCCATTACGTGTTTTATCACTTGTTAATGCAGAAATCATAAGTTTAGTTTCATTTTATGATGAATTGAACATTTGCAGGCAAATTCTTATTGGCTCTACAATGTACCTTGGGGAATGTACAAGGCTTTAATGTACATAAAAGAGCACTACAAGAACCCTACCGTCATTTTGTCCGAAAATGGTATGAATCAATAAATGTTGTTTTTATGTTGTATCAAATCCTAGAAGGTTTTGCTGGGTTTATGCAAGTGTGAAGAGAAAACAAAATCAACCGGTTTGACTGTTATATTGTTGCTATGCGTTAAGCAGGCATGGATGATCCAGGAAATGTCACTCTCAGGCAAGGATTACATGATACCACAAGGATCAACTTTTACAAGGGATATTTGACTCAGCTGAAGAAGGCTGCTGATGATGGAGCAAATGTTGTTGGCTACTTTGCATGGTCGTTGCTTGACAATTTTGAATGGAGATTGGGCTACACTGCAAGGTTCGGCATTGTCTATGTTGACTACACCAATCTGAAGAGGTATCCGAAGATGTCTGCCTATTGGTTTAAACAACTACTTAAAAGAAACAAGCATTAAGTAGCTTGAATGTTTTCATGTTTTAGTTGTTCAAGTGGTGAAAAAAACATGTCCCCTTATCAGACTAATAAATCTCCTAGATAATTTATGGTTATTTTGCCTTTTGTTTTTGCTTTCCTCTGCAACTGCAACATGGCTTACCAACTTAATAAAACTGCAAAAATGCTCCAGTAGCCGCAAAAAATTGGATAATCATTCATTATAAATAACTTGAAGAATTAAAAGATTACACTCGAGAAAAGAAATTCAAGATACTGGTACTCTTATTTACAGAATTGTTGCTATTACTAGTTTCTGTCTTCTTAGTTTTACTTCTCTGTTTCCCTTTAGAGAACCTTTTAGGCTTTGAATTCACACTTTCTTGTGATTGCTTTGTATCAAACAAGTTAGAACTTATCACCTCAGTCACCACAGAAACTTGTGCAGCAGCGTCTTCTCTCTGATCCAAGTGACTTCCATTATGTGTTCGTTTCCTAGGATGGATGTTTTCAGAAACCTTTGGTAGAATACAATCAGGAGTTGCACACAAGAATTCCAACTTTTCATCCCCAGTCACAACTAGATCTTCTTTACTAATGCTCGTTAATGGGTTAAAGTGAATCTCATCAAGTTTCCTTTTCTTGAATGGGTTATTGTCCGGAACCTTCAATGGAAGGTCATCAGAAACCACTGTATTTTCAACTGTTTCCTGACTTTGTAATGGCGAAACTAATTTCTGGAGAGCTGTGCCTTCATTGAAATACATCCTTTTAGATGAAACCGGATACTGCTTCATTTGAGTATCTACAACTGAAAACTATAACATAGTGAGCCACTGATAATTATATTTTAAAGAAACACAAGATACACATTTCTGTTATTAAAGAAGACCTTGGGTTAAAGACCTTGCCTGTAATTTCTTCCATGGTCTTTTGTGAAGAAAATACCATAAACCCAGTTTCCGTAGTAATTTCAGGCTTCTGGAGTTTCTTAGAAGTTTGGATTGCAGCATGACCATGACGATATTCAGAATTTGGAGAACAATTAAAAGCCTCCATGTTTACCGGGTCTAAGTGTCCTTCAGCAATTGCAGCAGCTACTGATGGAGGGATTTCTCTGATATAATTCACCACGGTCAAGAAAAAATAATATTGCTTATTGTAGTTTTAAGATTTAACTAAATTGCAGTATCAATGCCAATGTCTAAGAACGAAAAGTGGCGTCTGGGCGGCAACAGGCAAATGAACATGGCTTGGCATCAAATGCTAACAATGGAAAACAGTTAATTTGAACTAAAAATCCAAGACACTATTTGATTAAAAAGGATACGGGCCAAGAAAATCAAGCTCTCCAGCTAGAGACTCCAGAAGCTCTTGTGGAAGAGGTTTAATGTGTGTAAGCTTCTTAGCGTCACCGTCATATCTAGAAATAATGTTTAAAGTCAATACATCAAATATAAGCAAAATGATTCTAAAATTCAAGCACTGGGTTATTGAACTAGCCTAAATATTGCACTTTACATACATTCGGGCATGCTGGAATACTGCAACTGCTTCTCTGAATGATTTGGAGTAATCTTCAGGCACTTGACAACCCTTATCAATCTTCAAAACTGACAAAACCTGTAAATGAAGCCATTCTAGCAATAACTTCCAAGTAATGACATGAGATTGTAAACCTGGAGTTCTGAGTGATGTAATTAACAATTAATGAAATCATATGCATTTTATCAAAGAACTCCGATAGCCTTCAAAACATTTCCAGAAAAATTCAACCTTTTCAGATCATTAAGTTTTAAAAAATAAAACATGTTGGAAAGGAAAACCTCCAGGATATTCACATCTGCACATTCTTAGATACATGTCAAATGTTGATGATCCTTTAATAGTAGTTATGAAAAAGAGCCCTGCGGCACACCCTATTCAGTTTATATCTTCTCTTGAAGAGGTTTAGAGATACGTACACGATCTAAGTTTCGGTATTTGGAAACCATTGAATATGCCTTTGCAATACCAATTCCAGGAACTGAAGGAAGGAAATCACAGCCAGCCAGCACACACATGCCTGTGGAAATATGGCAACATAAGCCAGTTCTCAATTCACTGTGTCAATAAAAGGATAAAAGTATTGTGTTTCTCATGAAATGTGAAAATGTAATAGAGAATATGTTTCTACTTTCTATTTGACCATTAGTGAAACAAATTTCATGACTTGCAAAAGAAGAGGAACATTTACAGATCACTGTGAAAATGCAGGGCAATGATCATCACAAGAAACAGAAACTAAATGAAGTTTTTGGTGTCTCATTGATCTCACCTATAAATAATTCCTGATCAAAATTCCTGAAGGATGGTGTACCATTACTTGATTCAAAAGCATTGTCTAGCAGAAGCTCTTCGCCATTGCCATGTCTATCCATCTTAAACACAGTCTGTTGGCAGGCAATGCAAATCAAAACAACTTCAATAAGAAACAAAGAAGATGAAGTCATCAGGAGAGCAAGAGACCTCCATCTTCACTGTATCAAAGTTTCATGGAAGTGCTTACAGCTTGGCAACCATAAGCTATTAGATCACTGTCTTCAGTAATCACAGCCGCAATTCCACCTTTCTCTACTTCAAGACTGGACAGGTATGCCAACTGAGCATCAGCCTCATATGGGGCTACCACAAATTCAATGTTCTCTGTTCTCAATACCTGAATCAGTTGATGAGCCATGGCTGGAGTGATGCTAATTGCTCTCTACAAGTTTAAAAAAATCAAACATAAGAATTCACAACTATTAAATTTCTGAAACCTAATACTACAAGAGAACAATTTCTTCCTAGAGAAATGTTGAACAAAAAGCAGTATATTGTCTACATTCAGACCCTTTTAAAAGCTATGAAACACATTAACATTGTGTTCATATGGCCTAATTAGATATTGTCGCAGTGTAATTAATCTAGACTCTTATCCAAAAACAAAAAATATCATAGTCATCAGAAACACCGAGATGCAATTCATTATAAACGATTCACTATGAATTAATTACCTGGAAGAGCTCAGAAGCAGCTTTAACATTTCCTTGTTTAAGTTTTTCCATAGCCAAATCACGATTAGCTTCTCTTCTCCTAAACAATCAACAAAACCACATTAAATGCCACCTCCTAAAATTTCACAGGGGGTAAAGCGCAAAAGGAAAAAAAACAAAACAAAACAAAGTATGTGAACTACATGCCTGTGCCTCTCGTCCTCCGTGACAGCCTTACATGGAATGTTTCCACCATCAAACACAACCACCGGTGTAATATTATAGTGTCGAAGAAGATTAATTCGATGCATAAAATAATTCAAGTATTGGTATTTCCTTTCACTCTTTGAATTTAAACAAAGCTCCATGCTACATGAATATGCTGCAAAATTTCTCAAGAACAAACAAATCTCAGACACTTTTCTTCAAGATTTCTGATAAATTTTTAAAATTTCCAAAACTAATAAATCTACATTGTAACCAAAACCCCCTGTAAAAAGAAGGAAAAAAAACCATTACCTCCTTTGTGAAGCCATGAATATGCATCAATACCCACCTGCAAATAAACCCAGAATGATTTTTTTTCCCAAAAAAAAAAAAAAAAGAAAAAAAAATTGATATCAAATCGAATGAAAAGCAAATGCAACAAAGAAATGATTCAGGGTTTAAACTGACCCGCTTCCCAGCATATTTCTTGATGTGAATGGGTTTAATGTAAGGTTTCATGAATCTGAGAAGATCTTTTATGCCCATTATTTGTGATGATTTTACTCTATTTCTAGGTTGTAATTTTGCTTTGGTTTATATGTAAAATATACGAATAAATATTAAGCCGAGAAAATGGCGGGAAGAATTGCAAATGGCGGCGGCTAATTAAAACACCCTTAAACATTTAGTCTATGTTTAGGACAGTTTGGTAATTTCCTTCTTTCAGTCTTATTTTACCGCCAAGTGAAGTGGGATTGAATTTTTTCTACCGTGCATTGTCCCCGCGCCTCTTCCCAAATGGATAATTTTTGAAACCTACCTAAGTTTTCATATAATCTTACTACTCCTCTGTAGTTCTAAAATTCTCAATAACCTCCCCATAATTTTTATTGACCTCCTTGACCTTCAAGGAAGCTCCATGATAATTGTATCTTTAAGATTGGTGAGAGATGTGGATAGAAATAAGATTGAATTTTATTAAGAGTATCTGGCATACAACAAATGCTATGGCCTTTTAGTATCCTGAAAGCTACATATACATACATACATACGCAAATTCTACAAGAAGGCTACTGACATTGTCATCAAAACTTCAAACAGTACTGATCAGGTGGCCGGTCGGAGATACAGAGGGATATAGTTTTTCGGATTAGGTTCAGAATCCCAGACTGAAAATGCGCTTGAACATCTCATCCATTTTCTCGTCATGTCAGGGAAATGGCGATCGATAACATCTTTCAAAGTCTCAGTCTTGTTAACCCATTCCAGGCCTTTCTCTGTGTATGTTTGGGAATTGAAGTTGGTGGTGAAAAACCTATCAGCTTCTAACCTCCTGAACACCATTGGTTATCTTTCAGCACAAGGAAGTTAACATAAAATCCTAATCACAGGATGCAAAATAAACAAAATTTACCTTGATGCAATTAGGAGAAAGATAAAGAAAGCTGTCTCACTTATCGCGAAGCCTTTGATCTTCTTCTCGGCATGTAAGCCTACAAGCAGATCAAGTTTCTCAATATCATCTCCATATACTTCGCGGAGAGCTTTAACGATTTCTTCATCATCTGTTAGATCTTCCCACTTGCTTATAGGAACCATCAATAAATTTCTTCTGAATTCATTGTACCGAGCAACTCCCCTCTCCCTGTCTCTATAGACTGATTATTACAACAATTTAATTAGTATTAACTTAAGGCTAAAGAGAAACAAAAGAGAAGCTCAAGTATGGATATCTTGATTAATTACTTTCTAAGGCAGCCATATCAGCTCGATTTGGTCTATCCTCCCCATTGATATCATGAACAACAAGGTCTCTCATCCATGATGGATAGTTCCATAATGTGAGAGCTCCACATGACTGGTGACCCATTGATACCATCATTTGCTCCATTCCAATTTTTGACAGCCTTCTCTCGCCTTCTTTTCCTGCCATTTCCTTCATAGGCACCCTAGAAATATATCAGTAGCAGTTAATGAATTTGAAAATGCAGATGACTTATATCTCACAGGTACTTGTATTTCATTTGCATGAATAAAAGAATATTGTGAATTCTGATCTATTCATGCACTCACACGAGTGAGTAAGCGCACAGAGTGAGAGAAGTAAAAGAGAATTACTCTTCTTGTATAGGAGGGCTTTCATATTCCGGCTCTGTGGATTTGATATCCCTTATTATGAGTTCGTCAGGTAGAAGGCAATGCATTCTGTATACACTGACAAACTCCTCTGTAAGAGAATACGGAACTCCATGATCTCTTGGCTTCTTAAGACCAACCAATCCAGTTAGTATTGGTCCCAAAATAGGCCCAAATAAATCCTTAAATTTCTTTCCAAGTAACCCATACCTGCACAAAGACAATGCATAAATTTGCACAGCTATTAACATAAGAGAATCACAAAATCTGCATATATACTCTCAGATTTGAACAACAATTACTTACAATATGGTATAATGTTACCAATATAGCTGCATAAACAGTTGAACAGGATTTTTTTTTTTCCCTTTTACACTAGACTAAATCAATATTCCACAAAGAGTCTTACCAATTGAGCCTCATTCCTGCCAGAAGAGTATCAGTTTTTAAAAGTTCTACAGTCCAATCAATGGTGTGAACTTTAGCAATGACAGCCGAAGTCACCAATCTTGCATGTCGATAGAGCTTCTCGTCATCAAAATCAGGGTAATTCTCCTAAAAATCAATCAACCAGAAAGCAATTCAGTAATTTATCAGCTAAAAAAGTTGCATTTGGATTCTCGTTTACATTGTTTTCAACAACAGACGCATAAGAAATAAAAAATGATAACTTACTTTGAGCATATCACATACAGCATTGTGCTCTTTGACAAACAAGGCTTGTAAAAGGGAAAAGCCTGCCCAGCAATTTCTAACATCACCTGAAATAGGAATCCCTTTCTCATCATGATCAAGAAGTCCATCTCTTGTTATCCTCAAGTGCCCATCTTTGAATGTCCTCACCCTTCTCATGCCTTCATCGTTATTTCCATAAATTACACTGCCATCCCTGCTCAAGCCAGAAGAAGTTAATAATTAAAATACCAAACACAGAGAATTAATATACCTTGCCATAACTACAAGTTAATTAACTTATAGAATCATATATAAATGATTACCACCAAGGAGTTCTTGTATTTAGAGAGCCAATATTCATATCAAGTGAAGCAGTGGGGACCCTTTTGGTCTTGAAGAACTTGAATGACTTCATTGGACAACTACTTGCAATATCTTCAGGAACTGTGAGTTCCACCTGTAATGAATCATGTATGCAGATTAACAATTCAGAATTGTTTCCAAATTCAGAATTGAATTAGTGTATGCAAATGAATTAATACCTGTTTGGTGTCCTCCAAATGATCAATCCAGTCATGAATCATGAACTGTATCCAAGAGCAAGCTATCATGTTGAATTGCTTCCCATTATCTATGTACTTTTTCCTTGCCAAAAGCTTTGTGGCTACCACTGTTGGGTGAGGATCCAGCAACTGTATTTTGAAAAATTAATCAATCACAGATTAATTTGAGACTCTTCCTTTCTACATTTTTGTACAGAATTTTGCAGACAGGTCTTGATTCTTAAGAAAACTTGTTCTAGACATATAAAAATGGGTGACTGCCCTGCTGTCGTTATGTAGGAGATCCCAAGGCTAATGTTTTAAATGCAAAAGTGGGTTCAGAGTTGTGAGATGTGGTCAGCGCATGGACACTCTCTGAACACTTCACTCTTCTGCTTCATTATTCAATTCCTCATGCATTATCTGTTCTTTGTACTGCTTTTAATTGCCCTAGTTACGTGTTGTTTCCAGTCAATTTTCTCTTTCTTTTTACTTCCAATACAAGATTTTCTATCTTAACTCTTAAGTTTCACCTTTTTTCAGTCTTCCACGATATGTTTCTTTAATAGCGCTAGCCAGTTGTCAATGGGAAACAAAAATCTCACAGTAAATAAATTTAACACTCACATGAAACGCTATTCATCTTAATTAAGTTTGAGGAGCTTGCTGTTGCTTACCCCATAAGCTGAAGAAGACGGTGGCATGTTGCGGCCAAAGAAGGTTCCCTGGCTGCCAACAGTATCATCACTAGGGTGATTGCACTTTCCATCTGCCGTCCGATAACAAAACTCCTCTGTATCATATTTCTGGCCGTTGATTTCCCCAACATGCAAGAGATTGTAACGTTGATGCAAGTGCCTTCTGATCCCCATGTACGCCAGCCCCAGTAACACTGGCAGCCTGTGCCACAAATCCAGCTTGTCCACCAAATGTACAATCTATAAAACACATACACAAATAAACAGTTGATCATCAGGCAAAAGAGAATTCTAGTTCAAAAGAAATTTATTAAGAGAGAAAGAGAAAGAGTTTGTGCTAACATAAAAGAGCAGAGCGTCAAAGAAAGTCATCTTAGCAACTATTTTGGAGAGTTGAGGATGGATTTTGAAGAAGGAAAGAGAGAAGAAAGCCATGGCTGTTTTGTGTGTGAACTTTTCCTCTAATGTGAACTCCCTGTGTAGAGCTGGTTTTATAGAATAAAGTTGATGAGATTAGAGTTGTACAATTACTTTTTACCCCTCATTTATTACTTTAATTACATTTTATCCTCCTATTATTAAAGTTCACTCAATAATTAAAGATATGAGATATTTTTATGTCAAAGGATAAGCAGGACCTTACATATAAAGGTGCTTTGTTGTTTAGTGGAACGTGTCTATCTCTCGACACAAGAAAAGAGGGCATAAAAAAGAAGAAGAAGGGGGGTGGTAACCAAGGTTTTATGTAATAACGATTGATACCCAAAAAGTTTAAAAATAATAAATAGGTACCTTCCCCCATGTGCTAGAATGCTCTTGAAAGTTAAATATTTTAGTCTTTAATAAATTTAAAAATTTATAAAAAACCCTCTAGGTTTTCTAATTTAACTAAATACCACAATATATAAAAATTTTGTAAAATGACAAACACACTTCCACCACCCACAGTGCTAGATTCCGGCTATCACCACCTGAATCTGGTCGGA
Source organism: Pistacia vera (assembly GCF_008641045.1). Classification (NCBI taxonomy): domain Eukaryota; kingdom Viridiplantae; phylum Streptophyta; class Magnoliopsida; order Sapindales; family Anacardiaceae; genus Pistacia; species Pistacia vera. The sequence continues at coordinate 55,909 of NW_022196681.1, read as the reverse complement.
TCTATGTCGTAACGTGTCAATATGGCCTTTTCCGACCAGATCCACCACCGGTATGGCCGAAAAAGGCGAGATCTGAGATCAAATGTGGCCATTGACTGTCGCAAAGGTCCATTTTTGGCTATCAACGACAGCCAAAGGTGTGGTTGTCGTTGCCTGTCAGAGATGGCTAAGATTTTACCATTGTTGATCGTCATTTCTCAGTAATTTTCAGTGGTGGTGTAGACCGTTGTGATAGATTCCGGTTACCACCGGCGGTGGTTGCCGGAATCTGGCAAGTATGGGTGGATGGGGGTGTTTTTGTTAATTTTTCTAGGGGTATTTGATAAAATTAATAAAATTAACAGGTCTAAAAATAAATTAAAAATAGACTAATATTTCTCAAATAAAGTTTGGTGATTGTACATAAAATTATTGTATTATCCTTTTGCAAATGAAAATCAGTAACAGCACATGATGGAAAGTATCAGTTTGTTATTTTCAAACCTTTTGGGTATCAATTTATCAGTACGGCAAACCTTGGGTAGGTGTAAGTTGTTCGGCCCATAAAATGGAGTAAAAAACAAAGCAATTGAAATGCGCCCAATCAATGCTCCCTCTTTTCATGTTCAAAGCATGTTGTTGGGGCCTTATCATCCATGCATGATGCATTGCACAAAATTTATAAATATTATCTCTCTATAAAAGTCTAAATAATGATAAAATTTGTGTAATGTTGTTATGAAAAAGTCCCACATCTTACGAGGATGACAATTGAAGCCTGAAAACAAAACCGTAAGGCTCGTGTTTTTGAGAAAGTCCATATAAACTTTTTAAAGTTTTTTCTGACCGTGTATGGTTGAGACGATTTTTTATCTCAATTTTCTATTTAGATTATGAGAAAATCTTTCTTTCTTTTAATTTTATTTTTTTAAGCTAAAAATTATATTAGAATCCAAGAACAGTTGTATTCGTTTTGAATTCGGCAACTCCTCTGAAGGAAAATTGATTGAAGGTGATAAAATGTGACCTGTTGGTGAACAATCACATGGCAGCATTATGGTTGCTGAAATTTATGTTAGAGTTGAAGCTGTATATATAATATTATTTAAATTATTTCTTTCAATATATTATCAAACAGATGAGGGCAATAAAAATGAGCAGTTCAGCGATTAATTATGATTTTTTAATATATTATTTAAGATGTCATAAATTCGATCTACTTGGATAGCTAATAGAGGTGACTACTGAAAAGATTTACCCGATTATCAATTTCAGGGCTCTGAGAGATTAGCTGAGATGCGCGTAAGCTGACTCCAACACTCCCGATCATTCAAAAAAATATAATAGAATGATATTTTACACTATGGTCCCAACCCATCAATAATTCAGTGATATTGACGCTTAGCTTGAGTATGCATCTACAAGATTTTACTATTAGCTACAAGATATGCTTATCCCAATCCCTATAATACATTTATGACAAGTGGTTCTTCGATACCCATTTTCTGAGGTTTTCGATTTCGTGTTCTGTTTCTTTAATATTTTGGTTTTGATTTGTAAATATCAAGTTTTCAAGAAGACAAATGTTCTTATCTGTTTTTCATATTTGTTGAATAAAATATTTGTCTCATTTAATGACAAAGTCAATATTCAAGAGTAATAGCAATTGATTGACGTGGAATAATTTGATTTCTTTTCTACAATAATAAATGAGAGTATTTATTTTGATACAACTTAATTTCAAATACTAACATCAATTCCCTTTGTCCCATTTCCACAAATTTTATCAACAAACAAAAAAAACTGATTCTTGACCCCCTTTCGAAAACGCTTATGTCATCATAATAAATTAGTTAGGCCGAAAGATTTACGCATACTCAAGATTTTGCGAAACGACAAGTTGATACTTAAAAGGTTTTGAAATGATAAATAGGTACCTTCTGTCATGTTCTGTTAGTGATTTTCACTTGATAATAGTAAAAATATTAAAATACCCTTGAAAGTTTGATATTTTAGTTTTTTATAAATTTAAAAATTTCTAAAAAACCCCTTAGATTTGCTAATTTGACTAAATACCCCAATATATAAAATTTTTATAAAATAACAAAAATACCCTCGCCACCCGCAGTACCAGGTTCTGGCCACCATAGCTGGGATCTGGCCGAAAAATTGCATTACGACACAAACCCGTCGGATATATGTCGTAATGCGTAGATCTGGCATTTTTCGGCAAGATCCGTGGCTGATCTGTCCGGAAAAGGCAAGATCTACGGCCAGATCTGGCCATCGAGGCCGAAATCTTGCCGAAAAATGCCAGATCGACACGTTATGACACAGATCCGACTGGTCTATGTCGTAACACAATTTTCCGGCCAGATTCCGGAGGTGGTGGCCAGAATCTGGCACTGCGGGTGACGGGGGTGTTTTTGTTATTTTATAAAATTTTTATATATTAGGGTATTTAATCAAATTAGCAAACTTAGGGGATTTTTTAGAAATTTTTAAATTTATAAAAAACTAAAATATCAAACCTTTAAGGGCATTCTAGTCTTTTCACTATTAGCAAACGAAAATCACTAACAGAACATGACGGAAGGTACCTATTTGTCGTTTCAAAACTTTTTGGATACCAACTTATAAGTTACAACCATAATAACTCATTGGTTTTGTTGCATTTATTGGTCTCATATATAGATAACCCATCAATTTTATATTATTTTAAGGGTAAGGTTGTATTTAATTTCCGTTGCACCATATAAACCTAACTTATTTGTAGGATTTATGTGGGTTCCGAAACTATGAATTTATTATATTCTATTTATTCTACATTATTGTAAATAGTTGAGTAGATATTGTTCGTTTTGGCACTATAAGTCTTCACAGTTTTATTTTTGGGTTTCAAGCCCAAAACGTGTCGGCTACTACGAGGCTTCACGATTTTGTTATAGACTTTAAGCCCAAAATGTGTCTACTATTATTGAGTTTCTAGGCTTGAAGCCCAAAACGCGTCTATTACTATAAGGCCTCGCGATTTTATTCTAAGCTTCAAGCCCAAAACGCGTTTACTACTACAAGGCCTAACAATTTTGTTAAAGGCTTCAAACCCAAAAGGTGTCTACTACTACCGGACCTCATGGTTTTGTTCTTGGGCTTTAGGGCCCAAGAATGCATCTACTAAATATAGGTCTTTTAGGTTAGACGAGTAGATATTATTTGTTTTAGCACTATAAGACTTCACAGTTTTTTTATTAGGCTTTAAGCCCAAGACGCATACAATTAAGTATAGGCCTATTAGCCTATTCAAACACACAGTTATTCTCACACGGGAGCAACGTGGGACTTCAGGTCACAACATACATTTGTTTTTACAAAATTTATGGTACTAAACTACTAATGGACGAGGAGGTATTTTTCCCAAACATTAGGGGTGTCCACGTAATTTTTCGTACATTAAAACTTAAAGCCCAAAAAACAAACCAACCCTCATTTATGGGCCTGACATTGTGTGTAGAAAAAGAAAGACCAGGACCGAGCCCATCAAAAAGCCCGAATAACTAACCGGGTATGTTTTAGCCGACCCGGCCGTTTATCTCTCCACCAAATACTATAAACCAGAGCAACCGCCACTTCTTAAATTCCACCGTTTATGAAAAACCCTAACAGCTCTTTCCATAAAACGGTAAAAAGGAAGAAGAAATTTTTTCTCTCCCTAACATAATGCCACCTCGCGATGAAGACGACGGAGAGGAATTCTCTGACAGCGAGAATGACGAAGGTTTTGATGAGGAGGAAAGGGAAGCTATAAGGAGAGCCTGTATGATCACAGACACCGATCCCAACGACCTCGATAACAGCGACAAACTTCAACTGACTGTCGGAGCCGATTCCTCTGGCGGCGCCGATGCAGGTTTCTGGAGTTCCGATGGCGAAGAGGATCTTGAATTGGTCCGGAAAATTCAGAACCGGTTGGCGTTATCGGATGATTCGTGCCAGCCTTTGTCTTTGAAGGCTTTGTGTACGCTTCCACCGGTTCTTTCGGACGATGATGAAGAGGATGATTTCGAGACTCTTCGCATTATTCAGAGGCGCTTTTCAGCTTATAATTCAGCTGGTAAGCTTAGAATGTTCTTAAATATATGTTTTGGTAGGCGTATATTATTATTATTATTATTATTATTATTTTGTGAATTAGTCGAATTGGTAATAGTTTTTTCATGTTTTCTCTTGGCTGATGATAGGAGTGAACGAATAAAGGAAAGGTAAATAAAGAAGAGGTAATTTTTTTTATCTAGAGGTGATGAAATGAATTTAAATTGCTTAGTAGATGAAATTTAGGAGAAGGCAATTAGACATTCAAGTAAAAATTTGAGGTTATCTTTATCTTATCATTCTCGCATGCACTTTATTCAAGCCACTGGCTTCTTGAAGAGTAATGCTACATATACAAGGCATTACTCTTTTATGAGTTTATCCATATTTTTTGAGTTGACTTCTTCATTCCCAGTGTGCCACATTAATTTGTATACAAGAGTTTGTATGTGTGGTATTATTCTTTCTTATAATTACAACAGCAATAGCACTCCCTAGTAGAAATTTATGAAGCTAATTATTAGTCACAACGTTTGGAAATGTGACTGAGAGAAACGAAGTAAAGACCACATTGAAAAGACCTCTGAAATATCTATGCCAAAATTATCAGATTAGCAGCCTTGTATATAGCCTTATTTCTAATCGAGGCCATAAAACTAGATTATCTTCCTTGCTTATTCCTTCACTTTTGTTTGTCTATTGTAGTTTTCATGGTTAGATGAAGTTCAAGTTTCTTATGATTTGTTTTCTCAATAAGAGATACTCTCTCTCTCCTTGTATGTTTGTTTTTTGTGTGTATTTGCACTTGGGACTTTATAACAGTATATATGACCGCTTTTAAACTCCTCAAATTCCTTTACCCTTACACCAGTTTTTGAAAATTTTAATGTAGATACTACAAAAAGCAGGAGGAAGGATTCTTTACAGACTCCAAATCAGGTTCTTGCATCTAGTGTAGCATCAGAGAATGAGACTTCCAATAATTTATTTGTAAATAGAATTAATGCTTGTGAAGGGTTTCCAGATTCTGAAGAAGCTTGTAACAACCACCATTTATTGAAGGACAATGTGGAGACACTGCCTTCTTGTTCCAGTCAGTGGCAACAGTCTGAAGAATATAATATGTCTATTGTGTCACAAAAGGATTCTAACTTCCCAAAATCTGCTCAGGTGTTTATTGATGCCATTAAGAAGAATAGGTCCTATCAGAATTTTATCCGAAGTAAGTTGACTCAGATTGAATCAAGAATAGAGGAGAACAAGAAATTGAAAGAACGTGTAAAAATTCTGAAAGACTTTCAGGTTTCTTGCAGAAAAATAACTGGTCGAGCATTATCCCAGAAGAAGGATCCTCATGTCCAATTAATTTCATCGCAGAAGTTAAGGAATTCTAATGACCCAGAGGTAAATTACTCATTTTCTATCTAGTTGACATTCTAAGTTTGTCTTTTCGGTTGTACTACATGACCTCTGTATCAAATACTTTCAATAAGTACAGCTTGGACATCTAAGATAGATTCCTATTCGCTGTCTTTAATATGAAAAGTTTAAATTTGGAGTTGTAATTAATTGCAAACTTTGTTAGAGTGTGCTATGAGGTGGATAAATAAAGAGCCTCTGACCCATGGATAGGAAAGCCCAACTCTGGATTTTGAGGAACGTGGGGGTTGCTCAGACAGTGTGATTTTGAAAATAAAGATAGTCTAAGGAGTGGTATACTTTCATTAAGGTATTTATAAATTCAAAGCATGTTATTTTACTCGTAGGGTAAAAGGCGTAAATACTTTTTTATTGGTGTAGTGTACCAAAAGGCACTGGCCAAGCCTCCTGAGTAGTGTGGTGATAATATTCATGAACAATGTCTACGTTGATTTGAGTCATTTTTTTAAGGATCAGATAATGATTTGCAACAATTTTATTTATATGGTTTATCAAAACAATATTGCAGTTTCATAATATTTGCAAACCTCACAAGAATTGTCTAAATTTTAACCTCATTTGACATTTAAGGAAACAAATAGAGTAATGTGCTTTTCTTCTTCTCCTCCCAGTTATAATTGTTGGTTGATCTCAATATTGTAGGCTTCATGTTATTTTTAATATCAATTTCTTATCTTCCAAAGTTGTATCTTCTTACCCCTCACAATATAAATAGAAAGTTTATAGTTTATAAATCTCTCTCTCTTTTCCTTTTTAAATAATCATTATGTTTTCCTTTTTCACTCTCTTATTGGAATATATTTTGTTTGATCATTTTTGCCTACTGATCGCATTACAAGGTTGCTTCAGGCTTACTGAGGTGTTCAGATTAGATGTCTAGCTAGTTTTTTCTTTTTGTTGGCTTGGCTTTTAGGGTCTTAAATTTAACTGAGGATAAATTTTATGCCACAGGTTATTGATAAAAAGTCCTCTGCTATTCACTATGGCCCATCAGAAAATTCTCATGTTTCTAAGTACAGACTGGCCTTGTCAAAATATCCACTTTCATTGCATCGGAAAAAATGGTCAAAGACAGAAAAGGAAAATCTTGGAAAGGGAATAAGACAGCAATTCAATTAACAGGTCTAAAAATAAATTAAAAATAGACTAATATTTCTCAAATAAAGTTTGTGATTGTACATAAAATTATTGTATTATCCTTGCAAATGAAAATCAGTAACAGCACATGATGGAAAGTATCAGTTTGTTATTTTCAAACCTTTTGGGTATCAATTTATCAGTACGGCAAACCTTGGGTGTGTAAGTTGTTCGGCCCATAAAATGGAGTAAAAAACAAAGCAATTGAAATGCGCCCATCAATGCTCCCTCTTTTCATGTTCAAAGCATGTTGTTGGGGCCTTATCATCCATGCATGATGCATTGCACACAATTTATAAATATTATCTCTCTATAAAAGTCTAAATAATGATAAATTTGTGTAATGTTGTTATGAAAAAGTCCCACTCTTCGAGGATGACAATTGAAGCCTGAAAACAAAACCGTAAGGCTCGTGTTTTTTGAGAAAGTCAATATAAACTTTTTAAAGTTTTTTCTGACCGTGTAGGGTTGAGACGATTTTTTATCTCAATTTTCTATTTAGATTATGAGAAAATCTTTCTTTCTTTTAATTTTATTTTTTTAAGCTAAAAATTATATTAGAATCCAAGAACATTGTATTCGTTTTTGAATTCGGCAACTCCTCGAAGGAAAATTGATTGAAGGTGATAAATGTGACCTGTTGGTGAACAATCACATGGCAGCATTATGGTTGCTGAAATTTATGTTAGAGTTGAAGCTGTATATATATATTATTTAATTATTTCTTTCATATTATATCAAACAGATGAGGGCAATAAAAATGAGCAGTTCAGCGATTAATTATGATTTTTTAATATATTATTTAAGATGTCATAAATTCGATCTACTTGGATAGCTAATAGAGGTGACATACTAAAGATTTACCCGATTATCAATTTCAGGGCTCTGAAGATTAGCTGAGATGCGCGTAAGCTGACTCCAACACTCCCGATCATTCAAAAAAATATAATAGAATGATATTTTACACTATGGTCCCAACCCATCAATATTCAGTGATATGACGCTTAGCTTAGTATGCATCTACAAGATTTTACTATTAGCTACAAGATATGCTTATCCCAATCCCTATAATACATTTATGACAAGTGTCTTCGATACCCATTTTCTGAGGTTTTCGATTTCGTGTTCTGTTTCTTAATATTTTGGTTTTGATTTGTAAATATCAAGTTTTCAAGAAGACAAATGTTCTTATCTGTTTTTCATATTTGTTGAATAAATATTTGTCTCATTTATGACAAAGTCAATATTCAAGAGTAATAGCAATTGATTGACGTGGAATAATTTGATTTCTTTTCTACAATAATAAATGAAGTATTTATTTTGATACAACTTAATTTCAATACTAACATCAATTCCCTTTGTCCCATTTCCAAATTTTATAACAAACAAAAAAAACTGATTCTTGACCCCCTTTCGAAAACGCTTATGTCATCAATAATTAGTTAGGCCGAAAGATTTACGCATACTCAAGATTTTGCGAAACGACACATTTGATACTTAAAAGGTTTTGAAATATAAATAGGTACCTTCTGTCATGTTCTTTTAGTTTTCACTTGATAATAGTAAAAATATTAAAATACCCTTGAAAGTTTTGATATTTGTTTTTTATAAATTTAAAAATTTCTAAAAAACCCCTTAGATTTGCTAATTTGACTAATACCCCAATATATAAAATTTTTATAAAAAAACAAAAATACCTCCGCCACCCGCAGTACCAGGTTCTGGCCACCATAGCTGGGATCTGGCCGAAAAATTGCATTACGACACAAACCCGTCGGATATTGTCGTAATGCGTAGATCTGGCATTTTCGGCAAGATCCGTGGCTGATCTGTCCGGAAGGCAAGATCTACGGCCAATCTGGCCATCGAGGCGAAATCTTGCCGAAAAATGCCAGATCGACACTTATGACACAGATCCGACTGGTCTATGTCGTAACACATTTTCCGGCCAGATTCCGGAGGTGGTGGCCAGAATCTGGCACTGCGGGTGACGGGGTGTTTTTGTTTTTTATAAAATTTTTATATTAGGGTTATTTAATCAAATTAGCAAACTTAGGATTTTTTAGAAATTTTTAAATTTATAAAAACTAAATATCAAACCTTTAAGGGCATTCTAGTCTTTTCACTATTAGCAACGAAAATCACTAACAGAACATGACGAGGTACCTATTTGTCGTTTCAAAACTTTTTGGATACCAACTTATAAGTTACAACCTAATAACTCATTGGTTTTGTTGCATTTATTGGTCTCATATATAGATAACCCATCAATTTTATATTATTTTAAGGGTAAGGTTGTATTTTTTTCCGTTGCACCATATAAACCTAACTTATTTGTAGATTTATGTGGGTTCCACATGAATTTATTATATTCTATTTTTTCTACATTATTGTAAATAGTTGAGAATTGGTTCGTTTGGCACTATAAGTCTTCACAGTTTTATTTTTGGTTTTCAAGCCCAAACGTGTCGGCTACTACGAGCTTCACGATTGTTTATAGACTTTAAGCCCAAAATGTGTCTACTATTATTGAGTTTCTAGGCTTGAAGCCCAAAACGCGTCTATTACTATAAGGCCTCGCGATTTTATTCTAAGCTTCAAGCCCAAAACGCGTTTACTACTCCAAGCCTAACAATTTGTGTAAAGGCTTCAAACCCAAAAGGTGTCTACTACTACCCGGACTCATGGTTTTGTTCTTGGGCTTTAGGCCCAAGAATGCATCTACTAAATATAGGTCTTTTAGGTTAGACGAGTAGATATTATTTGTTTTAGCACTATAAGACTTCACAGTTTTTTTATTAGGCTTTAAGCCCAAGACCATACATTAAGTATAGGCCTATTGCCTATTCAACACACAGTTATTCTCACACGGGAGCACGTGGGACTTCAGGTCACAACATACATTGTTTTTACAAAATTTTGGTACTAAACTACTAATGACGAGGAGGTATTTTTCCAAACATTAGGGGTGTCCACGTAATTTTTCGTACATTAAAACTTAAAGCCCAAAAAACAAACCAACCCTCATTTATGGCCTGACATTGTGTGTAGAAAAAGAAAGACCAGGACCGAGCCCATCAAAAGCCCGAATAACTAACCGGGTATTGTTTTAGCCGACCCGGCCGTTTATCTCTCCACAAATACTATAAACAAGAGCACCGCCACTTCTTAAATTCCACCGTTTATGAAAAACCCTAACAGCTCTTTCCATAAACGGTAAAAAGTAGAAGAAATTTTTTCTCTCCCTAACATAATGCACCCTCGCGATGAAGACGACGGAGAGAATCTCTGACAGCGAGAATGACGAAGGTTTTATGAGGAGGAAAGGGAAGCTATAAGGAGAGCCTGTATGATCACAGACACCGATCCCAACGACCTCGATAACAGCGACAACTTCAACTGACTGTCGAGCCGATTCCTCTGGCGGCGCCAGCAGGTTCTGGAGTTCCGATGGCGAAGAGATCTGAATTGGTCCGGAAAATTCAGAACCGGTTGGCGTTATCGGATGATTCGTGCCAGCCTTTGTCTTTGAAGGCTTTGTGTACGCTTCCACCGGTTCTTTCGGACGATGATGAAGAGGATGATTTCGAGACTCTTCGCATTATTCAGAGGCGCTTTTCAGCTTATAATTCAGCTGGTAAGCTTAGAATGTTCTTAATATATGTTTTGGTACGGTGGTTGCCGGAATCTGACAAGTTGGGTTGATGGGGGTGTTTTTGTTAATTTTAAACTTTTTTTTCAGGGGGTATTTAGTGAAATTAATAACCTTATGGGGTTAAAATGTAATTAAAAAAAATAGGGTAATATTTTGAGAATATTGTACCAAACGCGATTTGAAAAATAGGATCCAGAATAGGGATAAAAATATTAAACCAAACGCATACGTTAATATTCAAAATATACTTCACTTTCTTAATTCATGTTCAATGAGTTACCAGGAGCTAGGATAAATGAGTTTTTATAAAATAGAGACCGATGGATTAAATGGTGGTGACCAATTAAAGATTCGTCATTAGAATCAGTTAGAAATTAGCTAAGAATAAGAAATCTTAACTTTGTGATTGTTAGCAATCGGTGAGAATCAAGTGTCGGAGTGAGAGAGGTTTTCTGGAGAGGAGACCGGAGGTTCAAATAATGATGACATAACGAATTTTTGTCATCGGAATCGGCTTTGGTTAATAACAAATATTAACTTTGGGTGGATAAATGGTGTTTTGAAAATTTTTGGGTGGAAAAAGTCATTAAAGAAAACCTTGGGTAGGAAAATGTCGTTTACTGTTGTGTTGACCGTATTGTATTATATTATACAGAATTATAACTTGGGACAGGATTAAATTTTGTATTGTGTTTGGGCAACATCGGATTAGACTATTAATAATTTCTATTATGTTTGGTATAAGATTACACAGAGTCGTAATATATATATTTTTCTTATAATTAATTCTAGTAGACTGAAATTCATAACCATATTAGTAAATTTTACATAAAATCATTTAAAAAGTGGTATGTATTTTAATGCAAATTCTTATGTATCTATATCTTAATTAATAAAAAAATCATGAACGTATAACATACAAAATGGTCAAAATTATGCTATTTTTTAAAATGAACAAATCTTTCTTTATAACCTTACCAAAAATATATAAAAATTTATTAACGATATAACAACATAAAATCTTATATTTTTGAAAACTATAATCAAGACTTTAACCCCGTTTGCATCAATAGGTCTTCATTCAAGTTAATAAGTCATAATGCAATTATTTAGTTTTTTTATGACAACAACATCTTCTAATAACTAAAATCCATCACTCTTCATAATATTAAATATGACTTTGATACCATTTATAGGAAGCTAATAATATCCAACTCTGTTCTTAATATTTTGAAATAACTGGTCATTCAGTATGTTATAGCTAAGGCATCTAAACTAGGGATGCAAAAACATAACTCAACCTAACCCAGGCATACCCGGGGCTGAGGCTGGGCCGGATTATCTTATATGAAATTACATTTAATCTTCTAAAGAATTATCATGACACCTACAAAACTACATCTAACCACCTGTAGACGTAAAAATCTACCTGTACGGAAGGGGGGTCTGATCCCGTGAGGTTGAGGCCACTAGCGATCTGCTATACCTGCACACGTAGAGAAACACGCGTGAAGCGAACGGGAAACACCGGGGTGGTGTTTGCCGTAGGCACTCCGACGCTCAAGTTAGCAAGGCTGAAAGGCTAATATGGTGAGGGCTAGGGAGTGAGAAATTACCGGAAGTCTAGTCAGGGACTGTGACTACGGCGGTGAAGCGAAGCTCCCAAGTAAGAGCTTAGGGTGTGAAGGTGTAATGTCGATGTCCTTTGTGAGAGGGCTGGCCTCTACTTATATAGTGATTGTCTGGTCTCCCAATCCTGGCAGAAGTAGGAGTCCTAGTGTGACTCTGATGCAAACCCTAGAAGAATTAGGGTCATGGTAAGACGTCTTACCCGTGTCCGGATAGGAAGGTGATTCTAATTAGGAGATTGACTCCGAATAGGAAAGCGATCAGGAATGGGAAGTATTCTGATGAGATCGTGGGCTCTATACTCACCCATGGACTTGGGAAATGGGTTGGGATTAGGAAGCTCGTGCCCACGTGGTCTGGGCCGGCTACACATTGTACCGAATGGGCCTAACCCGGTAGGGTCATATCAGGATTGGGCTTGGCTTCTTCTTCAGCGTCGCGCCCATTTTCTTATTTGGGCCAAGGACGATTTTTGGCCCTAACAGTTTGCCCCCCACTCTCTGAGTTAAGAGTTTCTTGAGTCAGAGAGTAGGAAGCGATCGATGGGTGCTCGGTCGTCCTTTCAGGATGACCGGTTGTTGGTGTAGCTGATCCTGCAGATGATTGTCCCAGGGTCATTCGGTATCCATACATGATCCGAAGTAGGCATGATAGAACGGTATGAGGAGCCGAAGGGTAAGGGAACCAAGTTTCGGAGCTCACGGGATCGTTCGGTACGTCCGACCGATTGGAGAGGGGAGATCATTCCACAGCCTGGATGCTTGCTCGGCATGCCGGGTGGAGCGAGGTAGGAAGTTCATTGATCTAAAATCATTCGCTCAGTCGGTATGTGTGGATGACCCAGTGGATGAGATACGAGGACCTTGACTATAGGTTTCTCGTTGGTCCGCAACGGAAGGACAAAACGGGCGAGACCTCTTTGTTTTAAAGGGCGCCGAAACGTGCCGTTCCAAGCTGATCGACCAGTCGGCCGGACATTCTGGACTGGAGAAGCATGGGACATTGTGAGTGATTCGAAGGACTGAGTCGATCAAGAGGAGCGGGCGATCGAGTGGAACGGATACGCACGCTTTGACCTTTAGCTGTTCGTTCGTCCGCTACGGAAGGGTGAGGGGGCGAGGCCTCTTGTCTTTTCAATATAGTGAGTTCGGGCCGGGTCGTCCCAAGCTGATCGACCAGGTGGGAGCAATATAATTGTTCAGTCGCGAAGATAGGGCGAAGGAGTACGGCTCTTACAGTTTCCCAGTCTCCTAGGTGCCGCGGATGTTTGCCACGCGTTCGGTGGGGATTGACTCCTCATTTTCAAGGCGGGAAAACGAAAAGGTGTCCTGGCCATTGTGCAGTGGAAAGCTGCCACGTGTCTGTTTCTGTCAGGCCTCTTCTATAAAAAATGATGAATGGTCCGTTCATATTCCATTCGCGTTTTTTCTGCAACTTGGTCCTTTCTTTTTCTTTTCGAGTTTTCGTTTTCGTTCCAGTTTTCCTGAGCAGCGGTGGTTTCCTTCTTTAGTTTTCGGGACGGCTTTACGGTGCGTACTGTTCCCTTTCATCTATTTTGTTTGTTCGTTTGGTTTTGGTTTTGTTTGCGGGAGAGACCGAGATATTTGAGTTTTTAGAGAAGAGAGAAATTTTTTTGAAGTTTTTGGGAACTTTGAGGGGGATTTGAGGTGTTTAGGTCTCGTATTTCACCAAAAAAAGGTATGCATTTGGGATTTTCTGGTGGGTTTTTGATTGGTTTAGACGGGATTCGTGAAGGCAAAGTCGGGTTTAGCTTGGACTCGTTCGGTTGGTCTTCCTGACCTAACTAGAAGCTGTCTTGACATTTTGGGGGGTTAGGTCCTCCAGTCTGTCCAACCGCGTGGAAGGGTGTGCGGAGTGGATTAAAGAGTCGTTCGGTCGTCCTGACCGAACGGGTGGTTGTGTTAGGATTAGTGTTCAGGCCGACCAGTCGGTCACCAGGGGCGATCCAAGGGATACTTTGATAAGGGATCCGCCGGGTCGGTCACCTGGGGCGAGCCAAGAAAGGCGAGAATCAGGAGTTGGGTCAGTCTACCGGGAGGGTCGACCAAGGTTTAGTTTGAGCTTTTCCGGGTCGGTAGGCTGGTACTGAGGGGCGAGTGGCAAATCTTTCTGATCTCGGTAGGTCGGTGTCTCAGGTCGAGTGGCTGATACTTAGCGTTTTTGGCAGCCAGGGGCAAGTTCTTTCGGTCGGTCTGTTGGGTTGGGTGATTGAGCCAACATGTCAGATTCTGACTCGGCTGGTTCGAGCGGGATTGCGACAGACTCGGGGGATGAGTATGAGCGTGCCCCGACCATAGTGATGATGCCCGAGGGGGGCGTTCTTGTGGGCGTGCCGAGTGGAGTTAGTGTTGCAGCTCCAGGGTCGAGTGGAGTTAGTGTTGCGGCTCCAGGGTCGAGTGAAGCTGGGCCGAGTGGCTTGGGCAGGCATGGGAGGAGTGGGGAAGACTCCGAAGGGGTTGATAGTCCATCTTCTTCCGGAAGTGGCTCTAAGGAAGAGCCGAGCCAGCAGGGCAGCGGGATTCTGACTAGAGATTATCCGCCCGTGCTGAAAGATAGTGATGTATGGCACATCCGGACCTTGTATAACATCCCGAGCTCTGTTGATATTTGGATGTCGCGGTCGTACGAGCGAGTTGATTGGGAGGCAAAGGGGTGGATCAGTGTTTATGAGAAGTGGTTTCACGACGGATTGAGGTTGCCTGTGCCTCGCTTTGTCTGGGAGGTGCTGAACCACTTCATGATTACCCTGTCTCAGCTTATGCCGAATGCTTGGAGACTGCTAATGGCTTTGGAGGACCTTTGCGTTCGGAACCAAGTGAGGTTTGGGTTGCACAAGTTGTTGTATTCCTACTTCTTGAAGGAGACCAATAAAGAGAAGGGTCGTTACTTGTTGAACTTGAGGCATGATCGGTCTCACTTGGTGACCGACCTACGATCCAGTGATAGAACTGGAAAGACCGCTTCTTCTTCTTGAGGGGTCAGGCCGTCTTCGGAGAGAGGGGCCCGGACGAGATCCCGATTGGCTGGCGAGCCACCGGTGAGAACTTAGTCGTTTCTTTCGTTCTTTTGATTACTAAATCTTGATTGTGTTTTTTGTTTGCAGAGCTTGATTTTAATCATGCTGGGCAGAGCAGAGACGGCTTAAACGTAGCGACTCAGAGAGTGTTGGCCATCCCATCGGAGCAGAGGGATTGGCGGGTAGTGCTAGCGGAGTCCAACTTGAGGACTAGCATTCTTTGGGCTGGAGTGGAGGCGATACAGAGAGGTACTCCCTTCCCCTCGCTGAAGCAGACTTGGGACGTTCTCCTAAGTCGATACTGCAATCAGTTGATTTTTGGTGAGTCCGGGCTGAACCCACTAACCGTTGGAGAGTTGCACTTGCAGAGTCACTTATGAAGAAGCTGAGCGTCCCAAGTGCGAGCGAATCCATCGTCAGGCGTCGAGAGAAGAGGAAAAGGAAAAGGGAGTCGTTGGTTAGGGCGGATGCGAGGGTTGAGGACGTATTGGCGACGTCGCCTAGTCGGCAGCCATCGAGCCAGCAGCCTTCAGCGGGAGCCGGGTCGTCCCAGGCTGCCGTTGTGGATGAGGAGGCCGGAACTATTACTATCACGATTCCGGCTACTGCGTCAACTTATTCCGATGCGACATCTATGAGTAAGCTGGCCGACTCTTTCTTATTCCCGGCGGACGAGGCGCGCCTAAACCAGATGGGTGCGGTTGCTGCTGCCGCCGATTGGGGTGTATCCCGCGCCATTCAGGTATGGCAGTATTTGTTCATTTTTCCTGTTTTTGACTCTGTTCTCATTGCTGAGTTTTGCTGTGCAGGTACTCACTAGCAGTCTCCATCTAAGGAGAAGCAGATACAGGATGTATCCAAGGCCAACGCCGGTTTGCGGCAGAGGGAGGCAGCATCCCGGAAGGCTGAGCAGGAGAGTCAGCAGCACCTCAGGGATAGTGAGGCCGAGGTCGAGAGGTTATGGTGCGAGTTAACCGAGAGGACCGCGGAGGTCGAGTCCCTTAGGGAGCAGTGCATCTCTATTGCTGATGACGCCATCATTAAGGCCCGAGGCGAGCTCATGCTGGAGTTCAAGGAAGGGCGGACCTCTCATTGGGATCTGGATGAAGACATTCTGCTCATGCAAGAGTTGTTGGAAGAAGGAACTGGTCATCCGGTGGGACAGGACGAGGAGCAGGCGCCTGACCTTAGTCAGCCGGGTGTTGGGGACGTGAGCGACCGGGCTGCGAGGCTGAGCACTAGTGGTGCGGGCATGGCGACTGATTTGGTGATGGGGGATGAGGCTCGTGCTGAGGATGCTTAGCGCTCTCTTTTGTTTGTATTTTGGGGGCTACGATGCCCTTTTGTCTGGCGTTTGTGCCATTTTTTGTATTCTGAACTGGGGCGCTTGATGCCGTATATATCACCTTTGACTATTCTGGTTTCTAGTGTTGTCTCCTTGGATGAATGAACTGTTCTTCTATTTCTCTTCTTGTAGGTGTTATGTTTGTGCATGTTACCTCAGTGTGGCCCAATGGCTTTGGCATGTAGGCCTTATGTCGGGCTGGGTTGGTGCTTTGCTTGTCAATGGTGCAGGAATCATTCATTCCGTCTGGCCGACCGAGTGTGTAGTCCCCTGGATGAATGGTGTTGCATCTTCAGTTCAGTTTCTGGGTCGGATGGAGCCGGTCCCAAGGTGCCAAGTCTTGGATTGGGCAGGGCCGATCTGAAGGTGTCATCATGAGTCGAGCAGGGTCGATTCGAGGGTGTGAGTAATTCATCGTGGGTCGACTTGAAGGTGTCCGTATGTTTTATCAGGCAGGGCCGATTGAAGGTGTCCGCATGTTTTATCGGGCGGGGCCAATTGAAGGTGTCCATACGTTTTATCAGGCGGGGCCGATTGAAAGTGTCCGTACGTTTTATCGGGCAGGACTGATTTGAAGGCGTCCGTAGGTTTATCGGCAGGGCCGATTTGAAGGTGTCCATACGTTCATCGGGCAGGGCCGATTTGAAGGTGTCCATACGTTCATCGGGCAGGGCCGATTTGAAGGTGTCCGTACATTTTATCGGGCATGGCCGATTTGAAGGTGTCCGTACGTTTATCGGGTAGGGCCAATTTGAAGGTGTCTGTACGTTTATCAGGCAGGGCCGATTTGAAGGTGTCCATACGTTCATCGGGTAGGGCCGATTTGAAGGTG
Organism: Pistacia vera; assembly: GCF_008641045.1. NCBI lineage: Eukaryota > Viridiplantae > Streptophyta > Magnoliopsida > Sapindales > Anacardiaceae > Pistacia > Pistacia vera. The sequence continues at coordinate 38,766 of NW_022196681.1, read as the reverse complement.
TCTGTACGTTTTATCGGGCAGGGCCGATTTGAAGGTGTCCGTACGTTCATCGGGTAGGGCCGATTTGAAGGTGTCTGTACGTTTTATCGGGCAGGGCCGATTTGAAGGTGTCCGTACGTTTTATCGGGCAGGGCCGATTTGAAGGTGTCCATACGTTTTATCGGGCAAGGCCGATTTGAAGGTGTCCGTACGTTTTATCGGGCAGGGCGGATTTGAAGGTGTCCGTAGGTTTATCGGGCATGGCGGATTTGAAGGTGTCCGTAGGTTCATCGAGCAGGGCCGATTTGAAGGTGTCCGTACGTTTATCGGGCAGGGCCGATTTGAAGGTGTAAGCAATTCGTCGACCGGGGTCGATTTGAAGATGACAACTACTGAATAATACTTTATTAAATATCTGGCCATGAGGCCGACTATCTAAGAGGAGGTGGATAGGCCCACTCATCCTTTTATTAACAATGAAAAGAAATGAAAAACAAATCCCCAAAAAAGACAGGGTTTACCTAGGAGTAGTAGCGTTTGAGGTGAACGGCATTCCAACTGTTGTTGATATCTTTGCCCTCGGGGGTCTGGAGTTTGTAGGCGCCTTTCCCTGCTTCTTTGATTATCTTGTAGGGGCCTTCCCAGGTGGGGCCGAGTTTACCAGAGTTAATTTCCTTGGTGTTTTGGAAGACCCTACGAAGGACCCAGTCGCCTATCTTCAAAGTGCGGATCCTCACGTTGCGGTTATAATGTCGGGCAGCTTGTTGCTGGTAGACTGTGTTGCGGATGCTCGCCTGTTCCCGTAGCTCGTCCACAGTGTCTAAGTTCTGGCAAAGGTTTTGACTGTTTGATTTCTCGTCTGCCCATTGGAGCCTGGTGGACGGGACTGATACTTCAGCTGGAATGACTGCTTCGAAACCGTATGTCAGGGAAAAGGGGGTTTCACCAGTTGATGATCGAGCCGTGGTTTGGTATGACCAGAGGACTTCGGGTAGCTTGTCTCCCCATGCGCCCTTAGCTTTCTGCAATCGCTTCTTCAATGTCTGTATGATGGTCTTGTTTGATGACTCGGCCTGGCCATTAGACTGGGGGTTGCGGGGTGTTGAGAAGCTCAACTTTATTCCCCACATGTCACAGAAATCCCTGAAGCCTGAACTAATGAACTGGGATCCATTATCGATGACAATCTCCTTCGGTATTCCGAACCGACAGATTACATTCTTCCAGATGAAGGCTTTTACCTCTCGATCTCTGACTCGTGCAAAGGCTTCGGCTTCGATCCACTTGGTGAAGTAGTCTGTCACTGCCAACATGAAGACTCGTTGCCCTGGTGTAGTAGTTAGCTTTCCCACAATGTCCATTCCCCACTTCATGAATGGCCAAGGTGTGAGAATGGAATGTAGTCGTTCTGGTGGGAGGTGTGAGATATGGGCAAACCTTTGACAGCTGTCGCACTTCTTCGCATAAGCGGTCGAATCGGTGCGTATGGTCGGCCAGTAGTATCCTGCGGTGATCACCCAGTGAGCAAGATTGCGCCCCCTTGCATGGTTGCCGCATTCGCCTTCATGGAGTTCGGCTAGAACACTTTGGGCCTCTTCTGGGCTTATGCATTTGAGATAGGGGCCTGAGAACGACTTTCTGAGGAGTTAACCCTCATGTAGGGTGAATCTGGCGGCTCTTGCTTTCATTCGGCGTGCTCGTTCTTGCCAGCCGGGAGCTCATCGTCTGCCAGGTATCTTATTATCGGGGTCATCCAGCAGTCGGCTTGTTCGACGCCTATGGCTTCTACGGGAGACTTGTTCGGTGGCGGTTCCTTCCAGTTGGCCGGCCACTGCATGAATAAGAGGGGAATGGACGACTGGAAAGAACATTGGAGTGCCGAGCTGAGGTTGGCGAGGGCATCGGCATGGTAGTTCTCAGCTCTAGGGATCTGCATGATTGTGAACTCTTCGAATTGGGCCTGCAGCTCTTTGACCATGCTCAAGTAGGATGCCATCTTCGAGTCGCGTGCTTGATACGTGCCTTGTAGTTGGTTGACCACGAGTTGGGAATCGGACTTCACTTCCAGCCTTTTTGCTCCCATTTCCCTGGCCAAGGAAAGTCTGGCTAGGAGGGCCTCATATTCAGCTTCGTTATTCGTGCACTTGAACCCACACCGGACTGCTCGCTGGATTATGTTTCCTTCTGGTGCGATCAGTACTATCCCAAGTCCACTCCCATTCACATTACTCGATCCATCCACTAGGAGAGTCCACTTCGAGGGTGGTGCACCGTTCATGCATAGTAGTTCCCTTTCCGCTTGGGTGGTGGTGCTTGGGGTGAAGTCAGCAATGAAGTCCGCTAGTGCTTGGGACTTGACAGTAGTGCGTGGTTGGTAGGATACGTCGAACTCGCTGAGCTCTACCGCCCATTGCATGAGTCGGCCTGATAGTTCTGGTTTGTGCAATATTTTCTTAAGTAGGAAGGAGGTGATCACAACTATAGGGTGGCACTGGAAATACGGTCTGAGCTTCCTGGATGCATGGATGAGGGTGAGGGTAAGCTTTTCCAGTTGGCTGTATCAAGTTTCTGCGTCGAGGAGCGACTTGCTAATGTAGTAGACCGGTGACTGCTTTGTTTCTTCTTCCCGAACTAACACCGCTGATATGGCTGTCTTTGAGACTGCTAGGTAAGTGTAGAGCTTCTCCCCGTCCATAGGTTTGGAAAGAAGCGGGGGGGTGGTCAAATACCTCTTCAGCTGTTGTAGGGCTTCTTCGCACGAGGGGGTCCAATCGAACTTGTTGGATTTTTTGAGGGCATGGAAGAACAGGTGGCACTTATCAACTGACCTAGATATGAAGCGGCTCAGGGCGGCCACTCGTCCAGCAAGGCGTTGGACGTCTCTGATGCACGTCGGGGATGGTATGCCGATGATCGCTCTGATCTGGTCGGGGTTGGCTTCTATCCCTCGCTGAGTGACCATATAGCCCAAGAATTTACCTAATGAGACGCCGAATGAGCATTTGGTTGGGTTCAGCTTCATGTTGTATTTTCGTAGAACGGCGAATGCCTGGCTGAGGTGGTCGAGGTGTTGTTCGGCAATCAGGGACTTGACGAGCATGTCGTCGATGTAAACTTCCATAGTCTCTCCTAAGTAATCAGAGAACATCTTGTTGACCAGTCGTTGGTAGATGGCCCCAGCGTTCTTGAGTCCGAATGGCATTACTTTGTAGTAGTAGGTCCCTCTCTCTGTGATGAAGGCTATCTTTTCCTGGTTGTCCGGGTGCATCAGGATCTGGTTATATCCAGAGAAGGCGTCCATGAAGATAAGGAGCTCGTGGCCTGCAGTCGCATCTACCATCATGTCGATGTGTGGGAGCGGGAAAGAGTCCTTGGGGCAGGCCTTGTTCAAGTCAGTGAAGTCGATGCAGACTCTCTATTTCCCGTTCTTTTTCTTTACTACCACGACGTTCGCCAGCCAGTCGGGATAGTGGACTTCTCTGATCATGTCATTGCTTAAGAGAGTGTCAATCTCTTCGTTGACGATTCGGTTCCGTTCTGGTGCAAACTTCCTTCTCCTCTGCTTTACTGGTGGGTGACACGGATTTACCTGTAGCTGATGGACCATTGCTTCCGGACTGATTCCGGTCATGTCGGCGTGGGACTAGGCGAAGCAGTCTTGGTTTTGTCTAAGGAACTCTATCAGTTTCTCTCTTGTCTCGGGCTCAAGGCAGGAACCTATGTGGGTCTTTCTCTCGGGGTTGTCCGGGTGTATCTGTACTTCATCCAACTCCTCTATTGAGGGATGATCTAGCTCGGTTGGAGGAGCCTGTAATTGCTATGAGGAGTTGCCCTTGCTTTTGAAGGCGTTCTTGTAACAGTCTCTAGAAGCTTTGGGGTCGCCCTTGATCTCTCGCACCCCCCACTTGGTTGGAAACCTGATCGTCTGGTGGAAAGTAGATGGGACTGCCCGCATGTCATGGATCCAGGGCCGCCCCAAGATGGTGTTGTAGGGGGATGGGCAGTCGATCACTAGGAAGATTGTCTGTTTATTTACTCCGCCGGCATAGATAGAAGGATGATCTCCCCGATAGTGTATTTCTGCTCCGAGCTGAATCCAACCAGCAGTGTCGGTCGTCTGTTGATATTTGCCTCTTCTAGCCCCATTGCCTTTACTGCTTCGAGGAATAGGATATTTGTTGACGAACCTCCATCTACGAACACCGTTTTCACTAGGATGTTGGCTATTTGCAGGGAGAGGACTAAAGCATCGTGGTGAGGAGCGGCCAGGGTGACCGGTTCGTCATCTTCGAACTGAATTACTTGATAAGAGTAGGACCTTGAGACCGGATGGATGGACTGGACTTCATGGTGGTTGTTGGCTCTCGCGTACCGCTTGGCCGATGAGTAACTTACCCCACTGATTTCTGATCCTCCGGAGATGAGCGAGCAGAAACCCTTCGGTGTGGGTTCTCGCGAAGGGGGCGACAGTTCTTTGGAGCCCTTCTGGCTAATGGTGTTCTTCCCCTTGTCAGTGAGTAGATCACCGAGATGTCCCCTCTTCAGAAGTGCGGCAACCTCGAGCCTCAAGGCGATACAGTCTGCGGTGTTGTGGCCGTGATCGTTGTGGAACTCGCACCACTTGGTTGTGTCTCTCCTTGCCTTGGGATTGAGCTTACCAAGCCACTTGACGGTGGACCCCATTCCTTTCATTATCGCTACGACCTGGATTAGTTCGACGTTGAGGTTGTACTCTGGTATTTTGTGCTGGCTCGATCCGAAATGCCTGTTATCGTTTCTCGCAGGTTGGCGATCATAAGGTTTTCTGGTTCTGCCTATATTACGTGCTGGAGGTTGGTAGCGGTGTTCTATCGATCTAGGCTCTGGCTTCCTGTCGCTCCGCCTTGGTTCATATCTGGAATGGGCAGCTCGGTTCATCTCATCTTCCTCCCATCTTAGCTGGATAACAGATCGGGCCAGAGCGTCTTCCATTGTGGGGCAACCCAGCTTTGTAAGTTCTTTGTATAGTTCTCCATCCGGGAGGAGGCCTTTTCTGAAAGCGTCCACAGCAATCTCGGGGTTACATGAGGGAATAGAGATCTTCTCTTTATTGAATATGCTAACATACTCTCTTAATGGCTCTCCCCTTCGCTGGTATATTCAGTACAAGTCGGCCGACAACTTCTCTAGCTTCTTGCTGCTGGCGAACTGTTCCACAAAGGTGTCGGCAAGCTGAGCGAATGAATCGATGGATCCGTTCGGGAGGTTTATATACCATTGGAGCACCGGGCCGGACAAACTAGAACCGAAACTTTTGCACATGCAGGCCTCTCTAATCGGTCGGGGTATGGAGCAGTGAACATCTGCTGCTTGTACAAGGCTATGTGGTCATCCGGGTCGGTGGTACCGTCATATGTTTTCATGTTGGGGATAGTGAATTTCTGGGGCATGTTAGCTAGGGCGATCTCATCCACAAAGGGTGAATCGGCGTAACAATTTGGTCTACTCTTCTTGGTTGGGATTGGCATTCCTGGAATGCGTCTCATTACTGTCTCAACGTCGGCCAGTCTCTTGGCCAATAATTGTTACATAGGGGAAGGGGTTACTGTCTGGTCATCCCATCTTACCGAGTCTGGTACATTTCGTTGGGTCATCCCTCGGGGGGTAGTCTGATAAATCATTCCATCTTGCGCTCCTTGGTAGCATGGGTCTTCGTTCATCCCTTCTGGTTGGATGACTCCCATTGTCACTGTTCTATTGTTCTTCCCTACATGAATGGTCAGGGGAGTCGTCTGATAGTCGTTCGGTCCATCAGGATGGATGGGCTCAAGTGCTGGAGTTGGTTTGGTTTGGCCGTTCGACCCGCAAGGGTGAGCCGAGCCAGATGGGGTTTGTGTTTGGGTTAACTGGAGGTGAAGTGGGATGGTGGGGATGGGTTGATCCTGCAGATGCGGGCTCTCTGTTGCTGGATCGTTTTGATCATGAGGCTGGGGTGGGTCGACTGGACAGCACGCCGTTGGCATATCTTTATTTCCGTTAGTCAGGACAGAGTAGTCTAGCGCCAGTGCGTTTAACTAACGCGGCCCTTTGTCAGAATCCGAGGGCCGATGCTCTGGTGTGGAGAGAGGTTGCATGGATGGGACAGTGGTGCGAAACCGGTTGGGGGGTGCTTGGTCGGGCAGAAACTCGAGATCGTAGAATCGACTTACTTTCTCCTTCAGTGACTGGTTCTCGACCCTGATGGAGGTGTTTTCGGCTTCCAGCGCAGCCACCTTGTCCAAGTTTTGTTGCATGAGAGCAGTCAAAGCCTCCAGTCTGGCCTCGAGGCCAGAGTTAACGTTGTCGGGATTGTCAGCCATGGAATATTCCTCCACGTAGCAAGGTTCGTCAAGCCGAATGATTGCTAGAGGCCCCACGGTGGGCCCCAAACTGTAGACATAAAAATCTACCTGTACAGAAGGGGGGTCTGATCCCGTGAGGTTGAGGCCACTGTTAGTGTATATTAGTGTATGCCCTAGAAACCATTCGTGTTGTCGGTTTCAGAGCATTTTGTCTTGTATCTATATATATCATAAATAATAGAAGAAAGAGTTCTTCAATTCATATATGTAAATTGCTTCCTTTATTCAGTCATGCATTTAAAATAAAGTATGTATATGAATTGTCCAGATGATTCATTTAATAGGTAAATGAATTATCGAAAAGGGTTCCCTACGGAAGCAATATAAATTTGGGCAACTATATTGCACAGTAGCATACCGGATGCTTCCGAAAGATATCATGAGTTGAATAAGTACGGATACGATGATAGTCATGTCACTGGGGATTGGTATGGATTAACGTTTGGTGAACTGTTTTTCGAACGTGACCGAATAACGACAAATCACTTGGAAAAGCATGTAGTCAATGTTTATCGTTTGGTTTATCAGGCACGATATAGTCCTTTGACCTGAGACATTGTAGTCGGATCCGTATGGATGCGTATGGTTCATACGGTGTAAAGTACGAGACTAATCTGTTTCGTACATAAAGCCTATTTGGTCATGCGTTGTTCATATGCGGAACGAACGATGGTCAAGAGGGGATCCATTGACTCGGAAATATAGGATCGGGAGTACCGCTGACTCCATCCATTCGAGTTCCTAGATGAACATCGATAAATTCAGAAAACTAATCTCTGGCCAGAGTCTATTATGTTCATACAAAAAGTAGTTTGTGATGACAAGTTTCGGACATTGATCGATATTCGGTAGAAGATCGAGTTTAGGATTTTGACGTTCCATGAATCCATACTCGATTAGGAATCTCAATGGAGACTTTACCTGCATGGTACGTAAATCTGAAATGGTTCGATGAAGTATTTCTTCATCGTGGTTTAGGGACTATGGCACATTGCTAGATGTTTTACCATAGTCGTTGGCCTCCGGACAGGTTTCCGGATTCATCCAGACCGGCCCACGGCTAATCCACAGTGGACCTACATGGTCACACCAATAGCCTTGAGAAGTTAGAGAAGGATGAGAGAGAGAAATGATTATTCGAAGAGGGCTAGCACCTTCCGAGGGTAATAACGGGATTTCTATGGTAATAGTTACATAGAAAACTATTTGTGACATTTTAAGGATTAAAATGTTCAAGCATAATTAATTATATTTAATTATTATATCTTAAAGTGTTAGATTATTGAGATGAACAAAATAACCTTTTAATAGTTAAAGGGTAAAGGGTAACTTTATGGGTTGTCATTGTAAACTAGTTTATTTACATGGGCCCTTGAATAATATTGATTATTCAAAGGCAGCATAATAAATTCATGGGGTCCTTTATAAAAGAAGATTTTTATTGGGCTTTGAATGAAAAATATAATTGCAAATTGCCCAAGTATATATAAATGCAAAAGGTTGCATTTTTGTTCATAACACACATTGTTCACTCAAAGCAAAACCAAAACTCCTCTAAAAGCCACGACCACTCTCTAAACCTCTCAAGTGGGTGTTAAAGTGTAGAGGTTTCATCCTTTTGAAGCTAATCTTCATCAATCCAAAGCAAAGGAGTAGGTATAATCTCATATCCAAGTTTGCATGTAAACCGTTTTTTTTTAATCCATGTTCTCATGCTTTCATTCTCCACCTCCACCACTCTTCATGCATGCTGGATCTTTCAAATGGTATCAGCTAAAAGCTCCTTGCATGTCGAATTATAAGCTAAAATGCATTTTCCATGTGTTCATATGTTCATCAAACTGGTTGAGTTTGCATGTTAGTGATATGGCTCAAAAAGTTTTTTTCATAGTAATCTTTACATGCATGTCTCGCCATACATAGATCAGAGTAGATATTTCATTCTTCTTCTCATTCTATATGTTTGAATGATAGAATGGTTAAATGAGGCCTTAGTATTTGGATGTTGTTTGATGTAATAAGCATGTTTGATGCATGTGTATGTCTCGGCCATCTCTGTATCTTTGGAAAACATGTTTTTCTTCTTGCTCTAATATGTTTGGGTATGTTAGAATATGATTTAAAGCATGTTTGGATGATGATATTGCATGAAATGTGTTGAAAACTACATGCATGCTATATGTCATTTTCGGCCATGACTAGTTTTGCCATAAAATGTCATTTCATTCATGTATTGATAATGATGTTTTAGGAAATGTTGCATGATGATTCATTTAGAAAAGTTCATGCATGTCCTTTCCATTACTTTGATTAAATGGTTTATGCTTGACATGCTAAATGTGTTATCTTTAATTTGATTAAATGGTTTTGCTTTGACATGCTAAATGTGTTATCTTTAATTTGATTAAAGTATATTTTTGCATGAAGTGTATGCAAATGTTGCAAGTGTTTAGTGTGTGAATTGATTTTAGCATAAAGTTATGGATTATTCATTCAAATGAATTAGGATATTATATATGATTGTGGTAATTTAATGTGATGTTTATTTTGATTAATTATCTTATAATGCATCATTGCATGGCATAAATTATCATATTTTTGAATGTTAATAATTTGGTTGTTTGAAGGGTTTCCAAAAATGATGAAAGCAATGGCATGATTGTCTTTGAAAAGTAATATGTCATAAAAAGTATACTTTAGTTAAAAGTAACTGTGTCATAGAATGATTACTCTTGGAGTAATAAAACCCACTTATCTATGCCATGCATGACTTTTGTGAAAATTATTGAAATGATGCTAACAATTAATGTATATCTTTGGGTGGAATATGACAAAGTGTTTTGTGTAATGATTCCTATAAATGTGTAATTGTTGCATGGCCCAAAGTTATAATTAAATTACCACATGAATATATTATAATATCTATTAATATATGAGATATATTATATTCATGCCTTTAAATAATTGTTATTATATTTGGTATGAATGTTTAATATTTATTTATGTGATGAATGAATTTAGATTAGAGGGTTGATCATGGGCGCCATTTGGTTTTCAAAATATTCAACAAGTGTTTGTAATATTCTTTTATTAAATGGCTTGTAAAATTAATTATTTATTTATTTAATCGGGCCTGCGTGCCTAAGATCCAATATGTAATGGATCGGCTAGACGGGAACCGAAGACATCCGGGATGATCCAATCGAAGATATAGTATTAGGGTAAATAGTTTGTCTTTAGGATGTATTTTCGAAAAGCCCCATGGTCAACCCACATGCTTTAATTTATGCATATATGTGATATGTATGAATGATAATTAAACATGCCTACTAAAATGAATTAACTAAAGGTTAACCTAAATCTCCCCAATTTAAAATTATTAAATCCAGTCTCCCATTGTGGGATAACTAATTCTTTGATATAAATTTTAATATTCCCAAGATTTCTATTATGTGAGGGATACAATCTTTATCATAGAATTAATTTGATCTTGTTCTTGGATGGATATTTTCACCTTGACCAAGAATTCTATTATGTGAGGAATGATGAAAATGCCATCCTAAAAAGCACAATGATTCGGATTTAACTACCTAGGGTACCAAGAATCTATTATGTGAGGTATCCGAAGCTAGGACAAGGAATATGAATCAAACCTTATATAGTGATATAAAAGAAAAGAGTTTCCTACTTTAGACTTAATTACCAAGAATTCTATTATGTGAGGTTATTGAATTTGATAAGAATTGATTCCCCACTAAGAAATTTAATCCAACGAAAATTTCCGAATCCTATTTAAGGAGTGTAGCCTCGAATAAATAGTGGAGCTAATTTGATTATGCATTAAAGGTTTAAAAGATTAACAGACACTAATAAAATTACTTTTCTTTGCAGTTTCATCTTTGTGATAAATAATCGAAAAATGGCCACCAATGTTCTCCTAAGGATAATGGACATAACATGTTAACCGACCCAACCTAAAAGATTGGCTAGAAATCTTAGAATTGTTCTAGATTTGTGAAAGAATTGCTTATGTCCTAGAAGCACCTCTTCCACTTGATATTGGACCGGATGCTCCACAAGATGAGCTTGATGCTCTTGAAAGTGGAGAGAGGATAGTAGGGGGCTAAAAATTACATGTTAGCCTCCATGAATAGAGAACTTCAAACAAGCATGAAGGTTTCAAATGCTTATGATATCCTCATAGCTCTACAAGAGTTGTATAGCGAAATCCAAGAGTGGTTGAGTATGAATTGTGTGCATCCCCTCTTAGCATGAAGTTAAGGGAAGGAGAACCTCACTGATCATACTCTTAAAATGATCAATGGATTGATCGCCTGGATGGATATGGGGTGGTCATCCAGACCGCCTCAAGTGAATTTGATCTACATCCCTTCCTCCATTTATAAACCGTTTATAACTAACTACAATCTCAATAGGATTGAGAGAACCTCTCTGAACTGCTAAATGAGCTTAAAGAATTTCACAGACAGAATGTGAAGGAAAGGCCATGAGGATGTCTTTGCCGCCTCCCCTAGCAGGGCAATAAAAGCCCAAAGTCTTACCAAGAGAGTTCCAAAAGTTGGCCCAAGAATAAGACTTCAAGAAGCCATGGCAAGGCAGAGAGGCCGATGCAAAGGAGAAAATGTTTCCACTGTGGAAAAGATGGACACTGGAAGAGGAACTGTCCTAATACCGAACAGTCGAAGAAAGGCAAAAAAGCATTACACCAATGTCTTATGATTGAATATGAATAAGTGTTAATTCATATGTCATTCCTGGAATTAGATTCAGCAGCAACATCACATTGGTATGTCTTTGCAGGTACTTCAAGATATTTCTGAGGTGACAAAGGCGAGATCATTTTGAGGATGGCAATGGGGCACGAGTTGCAGCTGAGCCATGGGGACTTGCCCACGACATAACTATGACATGTTGAATTTGTTTAAAGTATTGTACTTTGAAAAAGCCACTAGAAACATCATTTCTATTTCTGCTTTGTGTAAAGCAGGTATTATGTACTGTTAATGGAAATGAATGTTCAATACATTTTGGAAATGTTTTTGTTGGTAAAGCTGTGAATACAAATGGTTTGTATGTCTTAGAATTGTGACTATGCTTCAATCAATACCATTTCTAATAAAAGAACTCGATCTGAATCAAATCCTAAAATTCTATGGCATCATAGATTGGGTCATATAGAGAGAAATTATACACTGGAGAAAGTGGGATCCTAAACTCATTGGGTTCTGAACCCTATCCACCTGTGAATCATGTCTCCAAGGAAAGATGACCAAGTCTCCCTTTAAGAGTAAAGGAGACGAGCTAAAGAACTTTTAGAACTCATACATACAGATGTGTGTGGACCATTTAGTACTTTAGCTAGGGAGGATTTGAATACTTCATTACCTTTACAGATGATATGTCACGATATGGGTATTTGTATTTAATGAATACAAATCTGAATCCTTTGAAAAATCAGAGATCAAAATAAGTAGAAATCAAACTGGAAAGAGTATTAAATACTCCGATTAGATCATGGGGGTGAATACTTGAGTACAGAGTTTCAAGAGTTCTTAAAAGAAAATGGGATCATTTCACATTTGACTCCTCCTTATACACCCCAGCTTAATGGAGTGTCTGAAAGGAGAAATCGTACCTTATTGGATAGGGTACGATCGATGGTGAGTTTGACAGACTTACCAATGTCTCTGGGGGTACGCTCTCCAGACCGCTGGCACATCCTTAATAGGTCCCGTCTAAAACTGTCCAAAACACCGTAGGGATATGGTATGGAGACGTCCAGTCTGAATTATATGAAGATTTGGGGCTGCCCGCTTAGTTAATTGGTAAAATCTGATAAGCTGATGTTAATCCGAGAAGGGTCGGTTCATTGGATATCCTAAAGATAGTTTAGGATATTGCTTTTCCTTCCCATGATCAAAGAGTTTGGATCAGTAGAAATGCACGCTTCCTCGAGAACGATTTCTTGGAGGAAGGCGGCGTTGGAAGAAATATTGAACTTAAGGAAGAGTTCGAAGAGCCAAGAACCGAGATTGCTGAAGATGGAACGTCCCACTCAGCGAACCTCAGTATCAGATACTATGGTTCCAGTACGAAAGTCTTCTAGAATGTCGAAACCTCCAAGAGATATGGGTTCCTACATGAGCAAGATTTTGAACTTACTTAGTGGGAGTAGATGATCATGGTGATATCCTAGAAGCTACGAAGAAGCAATACTGGATAGGATTCAGGAAAATGGCTGGAAGCAATGGATTCTGAGATAAATCAATGCATGCCAATCAAGTATGCGCCTTGTGGATCCCACCTGAGGGAAATATTCCTATAGTGTTGAAATGGGTCTATAAGAGAAAAGTTGGCAAGGATGGGGAGGTAGGACCTTCAAAGCTCGCCTGGTGGCGAAAGGTTATACTCAGAAACAAGGATTGGATTATGAGGAAACCTTCTCGCCGTAGCTATGATTAATCCATCCGTATAATGCTACCCATCGCAGCATACCATGATTATGAAATTTGGCAGATGGATGTCAAAAACAGCTTTCCTCAATGGGTTTATTGAGGAAACATCTATATGGAACAACCGATAGGTTTTGTATCCTCTACTGAAACATAAGGTATGCAAATTGCATCGATCCATTTATGGATTGAAGCAACTTCAAGAAGCTGGAACATTCGATTTGATGACATAATCAATCGTTTGGTTTTGTCAAGAATCCGGATGAGCCCTGCGTATACAATGGTTTAATTCATGCCATCACGTTTTCTAATTATATGTAGATGACATACTTTTGATGGAAATGATATAGGCATGATACAGAGGTTAAGGTTTGGTTGTCCAAAACCTTCTCGATGAAAGACTTAGGAGAAGCGACATATGTCCTTGCATTCGTGTCTATAGAGATAGAACAAAAGGGTAATTGGAATCCCAAAATTGTACAGAGAAAATGCTAAAAAGATTTAGCATGGAGAACTCTAAGAAGTCTTTTGCCCTTCACTCACGGTCTTCATCTTTCTAAGAGATGTCTCCAAAACCGATAAGACGGCACGGGATGCGTAATGTGCCTTATGCGTCTGCCGATGTAGCTTAATGTACGCAATGCTATGTACAAGACCTGATTAGCTTATGCTGTAAGTGTTACGAGCAGATATCAGTCAAACCCAGGGAGAAACATTGGTCGGTTGTAAAATCGATCCTAAGTACTTGAGAAGAACTAAGGACTAGTTCTGATTTATGGATGTTCCGAGTTAAACATTCAAGGATACTCAGATTCTGATTTCAATCAGATATTGATGATAGAAAGTCTACGTCAGGGTACATTTTTATATGTATAGAGTGCTGTTAGTTGGAAAAGTTCCAAAACGACAACCACAGCTGACTCCCCTACAGAAGCTGAATACATTGCTGCTTCAGAAGCAGCGAATGAGGCTGTTTGGATGCGAAAGTTCGTATTGAACTTGGTGTGGTTCCGAACATGGCTTACCCAATAAGCATGTTCTGTGACAATACTGGAGCTATGGCACAGCAAAGGAACCAAGGGCACACCAAAAATCCAAACACATTCAGCGTAAGTATCACTTTTGAGAGAATTCGTTGGAGCTGGAGAGATTTTGATTCTGAAGACTCCTTCAGCAAAATGTAGCTGACCCCTGCCTAAGGCGATGACACTGAAGCAATTGACCATCATCTTGAGAAGATAGGTATGAGATACAACATCGAATGGCTTTATGGCAAGTGGGAGTTTGTTAGTGTATATTAGTGTATGCCCTAGAAACCATTCGTGTTGTCGGTTTCAAAGCTTTTGTCTTGTATCTATAAATTCATAAATATAGAAGAAAAAGTTCTTCAATTCATATATGTAAATTGCTTCCTTTATTCAGTCATGCATTTAAAATAAAGTATGTATAAATTGTCCAGATGATTCATTTAATAGGTAAATGATTATAAAAGGTTTCCTTACGAGCAAAATAAATTTGGGCAACTATATTGCACATAGGCATACCGGATCTTCCAAAGATATCATGAGTTGATATAAGTACGGATGACATGATAGTCATGTCACTGGGGCAGTATGGATTAACGGTTGGTGACTGTTTTTCGAACGTGACCGAATAACGACAAATCACTTGGAAAAGCATGTAGTCAAAGTTTATCGTTTGGTTATATCATACACGATGTAGTCCTTTGACCTGACATTGTAGTCGGTCCGATATGGATGCGTATGTTTCATACGGTGTATAAGTACGAGACTAATCATGTTTCGTACAATAAAGCCTATTTGTCATGCGTTGTTCATATGCGGAAACTTACGATGGTCAGAGGATCCATTGACTCGGAAATATAGGATCGGAGACCGCTGACTCCATCCGGATTCGAGTTCCTAGACGAACATCGATAAATGTCAGAAAACTAAATCTCTGGCCAGAGTCTATTATTCATACAAAAGTAGTTTGTGATACAAGTTTCGGACATATTGATCGTAAATTGCGTAGAAGATCAGTTTAGGATTTTGACGTTCCATGAATCCATACTCTTAGGATATCTCATGGAGGGACTTTACCTGCATGTACTATAATCTGAAATGGGTTCGTGAAGTATTTCTTCATCGGTTTAGGGACTATGGCACATTGCTAGATGTTTACCATAGTCGTTGGGCCTCCGGACAGGTTTTCGGATTCATCCAGAACCGGCCCACAGCTAATCCACGGTGGACCTACATGGTCACACCAATAGCCTTGAGATGAGAAGGATGAAGAGAGAAATGATTATTCGAAGAGGGCTAGCACCTTCCGAGGGTAATAACGGGATTTCATGGTAATAGTTACATAGAAAACTATTTGTGACATTTTAAGGATTAAAATTCAGCAATAATTAATTATATTTAATTATTAATCTTAAAGTGTAAGATTAATGAGATGAACAAAAATAACCTTTTAATAGTAAAGGGTAAAAGGTAACTTTATGGGTTGTCATTGTAAACTAGTTAGTTTACATGGGCCCTTGAATAATATTGATTATTCAAAGGGCACATAAAAATTCATGGGGTCCCTTTATAAATAAGATTTTATGGGCTTTGAGTGAAAAATAATAATTACAAAATTGCCCAAGTATATAAATGCAAAAGGTTGCATTTTGTTCATAACACACATTGTTCACTCAAAGCAAAACCAAAACTCTCTCTAAAAGCCACGACCACTCTCTAAAAAAAACCTCTCAAGGTGGTGTTAAAGTGTGGAGGTTTCATCCTTTTGAAGCTAATCTTCATCAATCCAAAGCAAAGGAGTAGGTATAATCTCATATCCAAGCTTTGCATGTAAACCGTTTTTTTTTTTAATCCATGCTTTCATGCTTTCATTCTCCATCTCCACCACTCTTCATGCATGCTGGATCTTTCAGCCACTAGCGATCTGCTATACCTGCACACGTAGAGAAACACGCGTAAAGTGAACGGGAAACACCGGGGTGGTGTTTGCCGTAGGCACTCCGACGCTCAAGTCAGCAAGGCTGAAAGGCTAATATGGTGAGTGCTAGGGAGTGAGAAATTACCGGAAGTCTAGTCGGGGACTGTGACTACGGAGGTGAAGCGAAGCTCCCAAGTAAGAGCTTAGGGTGTGAAGGTGTAATGTCGATGTCCTTTGTGAGAGGGCTAGCCTCTGCTTATATAGTGATTGTCTGGTCTCCCAATCCTGGTAGAAGTAGGAGTCCTAGTGTGACTCTGATGCAAACCCTAGAAGAATTAGGGTCATGGTAAGACGTCTTACCCGTGTCCGAATAGGAAGGTGATTCTAATTAGGAGATTGACTCCGAATAGGAAAGCGATCAGGAATGGGAAGTATTCTAAGGAGATCGTGGGCCCTATACTCACCCATGGACTTGGGAAATGGGCTGGGATTAGGAAGCTCGTGCCCACGTGGTCTGGGCCGGCTACACATTGTACCGAATGGGCCTAACCCGGTAGGGTCATATCAGGATTGGGCTTGACTTCTTCTTCAGCGTCGCGCCCATTTCTTATTTGGGCCAAAGACGATTTTTGGCCCTAACACCACCGTCCATGAGTAAAAGTAAATACAAAAGAGTAATGTTATCCAAATTTATTTGTAAATCTCATTAATAATTGAATTATTTAAAAAATTTTAATATATTAACAGCATTATGTTTTGTTCATTAATTTTCTTTCTACAACTAAACTAAATTTGTTTTTTTTTAGCCCCACACATCTTCTTGGATCAATTTAATTCATTTTCCATCTTAAATTTGCTGGATGAAATCCATGGCTAACAATATTATTTTTTTTTTCGTCTTTTAAAGAACACCATGAAATCCATACTTCCTGTACAGTATGATCGTTAATTTTTTTTTTTTTTTTTGTCTATTCTATTAATTCAATTTTTTTTTTCTTAAAACCCATAAACAATGGCTACTCTTCACGTAATAAAGATCTGCATACCAAAATGAATAAATAAAAACGAATATAAGAGTATCTCCAACGGACTATTTATATGACCCAAATTTTTATTATAAAGAATTTGTCCATAAAAACAAGAGTTCAATAGACTCTTTATTATTTAAATATAAATTAAAGAGTGAGTTTAGCTCTCTACATCTAGAGAGTTGAATTTCACTCTCTATCCCTATTTTATTTAATAAATTACAAGTTTCTATGTATTTTATTATTAATTCCCTCTCCCAATAAATTTTTCTCTTATTTATTAAGTCTAATTTAAAAAGTCCTTTGGATTTGAATCAAGATTTTGTTCTTTATATTTAGAAATTAATAAAGATGCTCTTTATTTATGTGAAATATGCTCTTTAAAATAAAGAGCACCATTGGAGATGCTCTAACATCCTTTGAAGCAAAGATCTCCAAAGCTAAAATCATGAGCATTTTGTTTCATCACATATTATATTAATGATCAATATTGAAAGAAATAATAATATATATACCTAACATAAATTAACATATATACATTATTCATAAAAGCAAGCTACTCAACAATGTCACTCATATCTTCTTTACCACTTGTTGATGTTTGATTTTGACACCAATGACCTCGCACGTGCGAAGTGCTAAACTAACATTAGAAATTACACGTGATATAATTTTAGAGTTGGGACAAGGTTGGACAATACTATTGAATGCAAAGACTGAATAATAAATAAGACAAAATTTTATAGTGATTTGGATGCTTAAAGCGATTTTTACGTCCACTGTTTCTTTTATATATAAGTGTTACAAAAGGTCGCGTATAGCGAATAGTGAACAGAGGTACAATGACTAAGTATTCAGAGAGAATATCAAGTCAGTCTCTTTCTTGTATGTTGTCTTTGCTATTGAATATTGTGAAAATAAAGAATGATCGATCTTGATTTTGTGAGGGGGAGTCCTCTATTTATAGCTGTTGAATTCAAGGTAATGATTACAAATCTGCAAGTGGGTAGGTGACGTGCAATTCCTTCATTGCTTCCTATTGGCTGATAACTTAGGAAATATCCTAAAATTATCTAGGGCTTGGATAGGTGTGCGGTCTCCATTCACTTGTAGACAAAACCTGAATATGTTGGGTTGGTGACAGCCATATCCTATATGTCTTGGGGCGATATGGTAGCTCCTAGACGATGCAAAACCTTCCTGAACTCTGATTGGTGCTCACTGATGTAAGCTTAAGTCAGCCTTGATTTTTTAGGCATAGCAGAAGCTCCCTAGTTCTTAAGATTCAAGGAACTGGATCTTGAGAGCTTCATGATTATGTCGCGCCCTGACTTGTCTTTAGAAATGTTTGCTCGAGCTGAAAGCTAAGAATGGTCACATCGTCATAGACGACCTGAAGTTGATTGCTTGATCTAACCAGAGAATTGAGTGTAGGTCGTGATCTAGATTTTTGGAGTAACACTAGCAACCTGACTTGATCCTTCACAAAGGTCTAACGACCTGAGCTTGATCTTGTCCAGTGCTATCGAAATGTGTTTCGAACCTCCATTGTTATTCATGACCTGAAAACAATTAGAACATTTTGCTGTTGAAAATTGAAAAACCATCTTGTTTGGTGTTCGAATCTGACATGTTAAGCAAATGTCTTTTTTGAATGACCTCTTCAGATGTTATCTGTTACGCTTGATAGCTGGCTCGGTCAATAAGACAAACCTTATCTGATAGATGTGTGTCTACACAATAAGTGTCAGCCATGAGCATTAAATGTAAGCCATACTGAAACAACATTCCCTTTTAGAGCAATAAACTCGGATGAGGGCGCATTTAATGTGGAGGAGATAATCACGCTGGTGCTTAGCAATTTTGATAAAGAAATGCGCCAACTGATTTTCACGAAGCGTAGGTTACTCTTCACGTGGATTAACGACATGTGGTCATAATCTATGGCTAGGAGTGCGTTCCCGCTCAAACGTCGCTTATAAAAGAATGCCAAGTGTCATCTTCCACCTTATAAACCCTAAGCTTACCCTAAGATTTCTGAGAACTCAGATTTTTTAGAGACAAAAAAACAACGTTTTCAAGCTCTAAAACATAAGTTCATTCTTCTAGTTAATGCGAACTCAACGCTTCAACAGAGTACCCGTTCCTAGCAACCAAGAGGTAATGAAATTTCTTCTTTTTCTCTTTTTTCATTCCTGTCAAAAAAGCTTGCTTTTTATAGTCATGGTAGTCACGGTTGTCTGGTCGGCATAGATGATGAACATTTCTGGGCAGTGTTCGAAAGAGACACTTATAAGATTCAAAACTTAGGGCACAAATCTTTAAAAGATTGTTCTTAAGAGTTTTTAGCGTTTTTAGGGCTTTGACGACTATGGAAGAGAAACCGAGATTCTTTTACTCTTCTGAGTCATCGTACGTCACCCTTACATGTCACACCTTTACAAACTCAAAGGGCAATGAAGATCCTGTTAGAGTAGATGCCCTAGAGCCAATCAATTATTGTAGAATTAACTCTTTGTAATAATGTTCATTGATCAATAAAAGACATTTTATATTATATCGTGTAAATCATCATTATATGTATTGATATATGTCCTTAGAATAGTAGAACCATGACGAGGGTATCAAGTGTTTCAAATCTTGATAGTGAGAACCCTATGAGCACATAAGGTGGCCATTTTAGAAACGTCCGTAGCCCCAATATTATTCTGAAGTAAGGGCACAGATAATACGGTAAGGCTATCATAGTGTTGAACGACCCTGTCGAAAGGCAGTGACTGACCTCACTTGTCAGGGTTGTTTGGTACAACCTGGTGCAACACATGGGTGCTTGCTGTAGGCAAGTTCATTGGATTGACCCACCAGAGGATTCCATATGGATGGTAACCCCAGTGTCTATGGAACAAATCCTCTAACGAATGGTAGTGCATGTGATCCTTAGACTTGAGATCACCGGAGCGCCCTATGCACCGATTGGTGCAGTTTGACACTAGCCTAATGCAGTTCTATTTAGAGCTGTCAATACAGTAGTGATTGGCTACATCAAGGAGTGTATCAAGACTATGGTGGATAGACAGAGGATTCATCACTCTCGGGTACGGGAGAAGTTATCTCACGGCGCAATTTAGTAAATGGCAATGACACTAAAACTGTGGCCATAGTGGGATTGAGTTGTTGCTCTATCTAGTATATAACATAGGTCATTGGTCTAGTAACTAAATACACAATATCGAGAGTAACCAAAGGTTGACACTATTTCTATGCCTCGGTCTCGTCGAGATAACAAATGATGAAATGATCGTATTGTATGGTTACCATATCGTTGACAAGTAGCTACTTTGCTGAATTCGAACCTATCGGGTGACCATGATGCCTTGCTAGGGGCCAATATTGGTCTGTATTTAGTGAGACGATTAATTGGTGTTAATCGCGATACTACACACTGCCAGTACGATGAGGAGCCTATGGGTCACACACATATAAGATAATTTAAGAGCCAAAAAGAAAGAAGGGTGTTTTCGTCTTTTTAGGTGAAAGGGTATTTTGATAATTTCACAGTGTAATTAAATTTGCTGAGGTCGTAGCCTTTATTTAATTTGTTAGAAAAATTAAATAAGTGAAATTACGTTTAAATATGTGTTCGCACATATTTAAATATATTATCATTATTGTTAAATGTTAATATATATTTAAATATATATATTAATTGATTTTAATTGAGATAATGATAAACAAAATTAAAATATCTAAATGGGAGTGTTTGGAAACAAGGGGTGTTTGGGTTGAAGCCCAAGCCTATTCCATAAGGGAATATGGCAATTAAACTTGCACTATAAAAGAAAAGGTTTAATTGAGAGAGAGCAAGATTCATTATTATTTTATTTCACTCATTGAAAAGAAAAAGCTACAGCCCCTTGAAAACTCTCTCACGCCAGATTTGGGTTTTGGTTTTAAATCAAATACACTTCATGTTCTTCTTTGTTCTTAAGGCTAAAGAGGATCTAGCAAATCCCTCTTTAGTTCCTTGCGATTATCTTCGTGTGGACTACATTGGTTCTATCCTACACTTGGGTTGTTAGCAAAATACGTTCAGAGACAAAGTTGGAGGAGCCTCCAAACGTGCGTATGATTTCTTAAACTCTAAACTAATGTTCTGCAGATTCTTATTTTGATATAAACTGTAAATTTGTGCCCTGATCTTAGTTCTATGGAATGATCCATGTTGTTATTAACTTTTTGTTTTTCGCTGCGTTAATGGATCGTTTCCTAACAGATCCTTGAGACGAGAACAGCTGGAGAGGGGAGTTCATAACCACCGAACACCTCGACAGGTCCTAGAAAGGTGATACAATCTACCGCCTCAGCACAAGAGATCCAGAATGCAATAGATCAATACGTGATAAATATGGACATGTATCAACATAGGTCGCACACTGCTCAGGATCCTCCTTAGGGAATGGCTGTGATCTCGTAAGCCATTTTCAAATGTGGAGTGAGGATACCCTTCCCCCCTACATCAGGTCGATCATCGACCACTTCCAAGTCTCACCATTCCAGCTGACACCAAATGCATATATGATAGTTGTTGTTACGTATATAGCATTTGACAAGCATGACCTCAGGGAGCCAACAGCGCAAGAGCTCGCTTGCTCCTATATCCTAAATAAGAGTAAATATAAAGATTCGTACTACCTCTCCAAACAATCAACGATCGAGGGAGGGATATTTGGTTACCCCAGCAACCCCAGCAACACGGGAGCTTACGGAACCAAATATTTTTTCTTCAAGTACGATGGTGTCTGTAAATTTACAAAACTGACTAGGTTTTCTTTTCAATTTTCAGGTCGTTCACCCTTTATCCTTAATTCCTTTTTAGTCAATAAGCTAACAAACTTATTTTTTCCTTTGTAGAAAACAAAATGACCAGACTGTTAGTGCTAGCTGATCGCAGTCGCATCGAAGCATTTGGTTGACTGCTCGACCAGAGTTGCGACGTAAGACTGCTCGTGATGACCAAAAATCTCCGAAAGTACGAATTTTTTTCGCATGACGCATACTTAGACAATTCAGCTCGTAAGTATTTCTTAATAAAAAAAACTCAAGTCTTTTTATAAAATTAGACTATTTTTGCTGATGTCTTCATATGCCGTGCAACAACCATGCAACCAAAGAAGACAAAGTCGTTGAAGAAGTCTATGGGATTCATCTTCCACAGACTAAATCTGACTAGAACAGCTAGAGCGACCTCTAACGATATCCCTGTAATAGGGACACAAGCTAATGCCAACACTTGTGAAGCGACATGAAGAAGCTCCTCAGCCTGCTGCGGTTCGTCTGACGAGGAAGAAAACAACGGCCTTGAAGACGAAGAATAGAAAAAAAAACCCATCGAAGAATCTAAATCAAAATCAAAAGGCTTCAAGATACTGCCAGATAGGTTACAACCCTATCAACTCTTCACTTCGAGGGCCATCTCAAAAGACGCTCTTGGGACTTCGACCACTTTCGAGACTTCGCAAGGTAAAGAGGGTGCGACCATGACCACTTAGGAGGAAACTAGTGAGGAACAAGCTGAAGAGGTCTCTACTGCCTCGAGGCACGACTTGTCCGTATTGGCTTCTTAGGGAAACTACCAGACCATCTAAGGTTGGTGGTCTTTACCCTTCTGGAATGTCAGTTGGCCACAACCTTTTATAGGTATGTGGCCTCCTGACCTACTGATCTAATGGCCACCGCTCTTCAAATGCAAAGTCAGGTAAGACAAACTCTTTCTCTTTGAGAACTCTTTCATATAGGTCGGTTCCTCGGTTTTCAAAAAAACTAACTCTTTATTCTTTCTCTGCAGTCTTTGCTCGCTCTGAATATGGTTCACAACAAAATGAAGATCAACTCTTCTTGCAAGCTTCATGAAATGAAGGAAGAGGTTGCTAAGTTGAAGCAAGCTCTTGTAACTTTGAACGAAGCTGCTAACACCGCTCAGGTTCAAGCGAACATATATCTAAAAAAAAGGAACTCTACTTTGTGAATAGTAGAGTTTCAAAAGAACAAGCTTCTAAAGAAGGATAACGACATCAAAGAGCTTCAAATAACAATAGTGAAGCTCTCTAAAGAGTTGGGCCAAAGAGAAAAAAAGTTGCAGGAAAGCTTAGAGCACGAGAAAGCAATAGAGAAGACTCGAATTGAGTTGTGGGAAAACTTAGAAGAAGATAAGACAGAGATAGATCTCAAGATAGGTCATGGTGGATCGCTTTGCTAAAAGGGTAGATGAAGCAACTAAATCTCGAGGTGGAAAGGAAAACTACTAATTGGGTGGTGCAAATTATTCACAGCCTGCAACCGAACAACCCCAACTTGGACATTTCCAATCTCCCCGAGGAGTATCAAGTTTCTTGCTTCACTGATGTCTACTGATGAGCAAGAAGATCAAGAATCCACTTAAGAGGAAGATCAACAAGAAACAGTCCCTAAAGATCAAGCATACGACCCAGAGGTCGTAGCAACTAAAGCTAGGGATTTTAAGGTTCAAGACCAGTGATCGACCTCTTTTCTGTTTGCTCACAAAGAGTCTTTTATACTTTTGTTTTGCTTTCATTGTAGCTTTTGGTCACCCATTGAATACATTTTGCAATATATATAAACAGACTTTTGACCAATTGTGATAACACTTTTATAATTCAAGTACTTCACAAAACAAATACAACTTTTCTGATTGTAAAACTTGTAAAACATTGTAAGCAATAAGATTATTAAAACTTGAGATTACAACGCAAGTAATTCTTGAGAAGAAATGGAATAATCTTATTCACAGCATTGACAACAAGAAAAATTTACAAGTAGAATCGATTACATAAGTTATACATGAGTTTGGAATTACTAATAATAAGGGCGCAGATGTTCAACATTTCAATCTTGTGGTACTTCAGAACCATTAAGCCTTTTAAGGTGATACGTTTCAGGTCGTATGACCTTAGCAACGTGATATAGACCTTCCAAGTTAGGTTCCAATACCCCCGCACTTGGTTCTCTTGTACCGAGAAAGACTTTTTTCAGCAGTAGATCACCAACCCGGAAGTCTCTTCTCATGACTTTAGAGTTGAAGAGTCTTTTTGCCTGCTGCTAGTAGAAAGTTATCCTTAACCAAGCTTTGTTGCGGTGTTCTTCAACTAAGTCTAGACTGGCACGCGAAAGAGCTTCATTGTCTGACTCATTGTAATATTCCCTCTGAAGTGAACCAGTCCCTACTTCCACTAGAACCATTACCTCACAGCCATATGCTAACGAGAAGGGTGTTTCTAAAGTTGAGGTCCTCGGAGTTGTTCTATATGCCCATGGAACTTCTAAGAGGTCATCGGCCCAATTGCCTTTAGCTGCGCCAAGCTTGGCCTTCAATGTGTGCCTAATAGTTTTGTTGACAGCTTCAACTTGAACATTAGCTTGTGGTCTTGCTATTGAGACAAATTTCTTATGAATCCCCAACTATTCGCAAAACTGCTTGAAATCCTCATTGTCGAACTGTTTCCCATCATCAGAGATAAGTGTATGAGGAATCCCATAGCGACACACTATGTTCTTGAAGACGGAGTCTTTGAGCTTCTTAGTGGTGATCGCGGCCAAATGTTCTACTTCAACCCACTTAGTGAAATAATCCACTACGACCACTGCATATTTGATTCCACCATTACCGGTTGCATAGGACCAATCAGATCGATTCCCCACATAGAGAATGGCCAAGGACTGGTCATCATTGTTAACTGGTGGCAAAGAGCTCATGGGATGTTCGCGAATCTTTGGCACTTGTTACACTTTTTCACAAAGTTGAAGGCATCTTCATGAAGTAAAGACCAATAATATCCCTGACGGATAATTTTATTAGCGAGAGATCATGCGACAGTGCGATTACCACAGATCCCTTAATGTATCTCTCTCATAATGTAGTCTGTTTCTTCATCTGTTACACATCGGAGGAGGGGAGTGTTAAGCTCTCGTTTATACAACTGATCTTCGATGAGAGTGTAACAAGCAGCTCTAGTCTGTAGGATTCTTGCCTCAATCTTGCTATTAGGAAAAACCCCATCTTTGAGATACTGAATGATAAGAGTCATCCAAGATAGGGATTCAGTTGTAGCTATGGCTTGATCGAGTGAGTTTATGTTGGAAACTTCGATGTATTTGATCGGGATACTGTCCGGTGCATCAGAGTCTAGCAATGATGCTATCTCTGCCAAAGCATCTACAATTGAATTATTATCTCTTGGGATTTGGCTGATCGTATAATGCTTGAAGGGGTCGAGTGCAGCCTTGGCTTTCTTTAAGTAACTGATCATATTCTTTTCTTTGACTTGATACTCTCGTAGAATCTAATTGACTACCAGTTGGGAGTCGCTATTGATGTCGATCATATCTAACCCAATCTCACTTGTTAGTCGTAGACCAACAAATAACGCCTCATACTCGGTCTCATTATTAGTAGCTTTGAATCTAAACCTGAGGGCTCTATAAATGCGAGTTCCTTCAAGACTGATGATCAAAAGACTAGTGCCAGCTCCAACTCCAGCTCTTCTTCTATTAGAAGACCCGTCAACATAGAGACTCCAAGTTGACAAGTTTTGAACAGTTTCTTGGATAACTTCATTAGCTAGCTGTTCGGGTTCCTGATCTGTCTGATATGAAAACTTTGAAATAAAATCAGTAACAACTTATCATTTGATTGCTTCTTTTGGTCTATAATGCATATCAAATTAACTTAGTTCCATAGCCCACTTGAGCAACTTACTCGAAGCCTTTGGCTTCTGAAGGACTTGTATGAGTGGATAATTGGTCAACACATGAATGGTGTGGTCATAGAAGTAAGGTCGCAACTTCTTGGAAGCGATTAGCAAGACATAAGCTAATTGTTCCATCTTTGGATACCGTGTCTCGACGTCCAACAATCATTTGCTCGTGTAATACATTGGCCATTGAATTTTGCCCTCTTCCCGAATGAGAGCTGCGCTGATCGCATACTGAGAGCAGGCAGGTAGAGAAATAAAACTTTCTTGGAAAAAGGCTTGGACATAAGAGGTGGTTTTCCGAGATCCTCTTTAATGCTCTGGAAGGCTCGCTCACACTCTAGAGGCCATTCAAATCTCTTGTTGGCTCTGAGTATATTGAAGAAAGACAAACAATGATCTATTGTTTTGATATGAAGTGACTGAAAGCCGCTATTTTCCCATTAAAGCTCTGGACTTGTTTTCAATTGGTGGGACTTTTCATATCTAGAAGAGCTTGGATCTTCTTAGGGTTGACTTCAATTCCCAAGTGGTTAACCATATACCCTAGGAATTTTCTTGAGGATACTCTGAATGAACACTTAAGAGAATTAAGTTTCATTTTATATCTTCGGAGTATATCGAACATTTCTGTGAGGTGAACTATGTGATCTAAAGTGACATGTGACTTGACCAGCATGTCATCGACATAGATCTCCATTAATTTCTTGATCTACTCGGAAAACATATTGTTAACCAAATGCTGGTAGGTCGCCCCAACATTGTTCAGACTGAAGGGCATGATTTTATAACAGTGCAGTCCTCGATTTGTGACAAACGAGGTATGCTCCTCGTCACGAGATCTGATTATACCCCGAATAAGCATCCATGAGCTTAACAACTCGTGCCCGGAAGTGGCGTCAACGACTTGATCAATTCTGAGCAAAAGGAAACTATCCTTCGGACATGCTTTGTTGAGATTTGTGAAATCAACACAAGTTTGCCACTTACCGTTGGGTTTCTTCACCAAAATAGGATTAACAACCCAACTAGGGTAATGAGCCTCCCGAATGAACCTGATTGAGAAGAGCTTGTCCACCCCAATCTTAAGAGCAACATAACTCTCTGAGTCTATAGCTCTTCTCTTTTGGCAAACATGTCTGAATTCACTGTCGATGTTAAGTGCATGACATATAACATCCAGGCTGATCCCGACCATGTCAGCATGAGTCCATGCAAAAACATCTATATTCTGTATGAGGAAGCTCATTAAATCAGTTGCAAACTAAGGGCTGAGATTGTTTTCGATTCTCAACACATGGGTCGGCTCATTCTGGTTGACCAAAACCTTAGATAAAGTCTCAACAGGCCCATTGTGGGAATACTCCTCTTGAACATGATGATCAATATTGTCTTCCACTGGATCGGGTTGTGGTTTGATCCTACTGATTGCCATTGCTTATTCAGGAATGCCCATAAACTTCCCTTTCCCTTTGCATGCCATATGCACTGCTCTAACATAGTAGTCGCGAGTTTCACGCTAAGACCCCTTAACTTCCCCATGCCCCATCAGAGTAGGAAACTTCATCTTCAGATGGTAGATAGAGATGACAACTTTAAAGTTTCGTAGTAGAGGTCATCCCAGGATGTCGTTGAAAGCTGATGGACAGTCTACTACCATAAATTCTGTCATCTTAGTCACTTCGTGGGTCTCACCCAAAGTGATAGGATATGCAACTGTTTCTCTAGGAATAAGATGATCCCTCATAAAGCCATAAAGGGGAATAGAGACAAGCTTCAGATCTGTTTTCTCTAACTGCATTTCCTTAAATGCTTGCTGAAACGTGATGTTCATGGTGCTTCTATTATCCACCAACATTTTGTGGACTTCACACCTCCCTATTTTAGTCGTGATGACAAGTGCATCCTCATGAGGGTAATGCAATCGTATCACGTCTTTCTCAGATAAGGTAATCTCTTCCTCTTTATGCACCTTAGCAGGTCGCTGCACTATGCTTAGGACACTCATGGGATCATGTCGAGCCTCTCAAGCGTACTTCTCCTGAGCACCTCAAGAGTTTCCCATAATATGCGGTCCCCCAAAGATAATCCCTACCAGATGGAGACCCTTGCGACCATGACGTTTATTTCCATTACCGTCTTGGTCATTTTCCCAAGTGGGAGTTGAACCATAAACATACTCTTTGAAGTGCCATTTTTTAATGAAGTCTTCAATAGCTTACTTAAGAGCTCGACATTCATTAGTATGGTGCCCACTATCCCAATGATAACAGTAATACTTCTTGCTGTTTCTTTTAGAAGCTGGATTTTTCATGGGCTTTGGCTCTCCGAGTAGATTCATTTCTTCTTACTTGTCTTGAATAGCTGACACCAATGCATTAAGTGGAGTGTACAAATTCTGATCGTGATCGTGACAAGGAACTTGAGCATAAGATTTCTTGGGCTCAAACCATTGTTTTTTTCCTTTCCTCTGATTGTCATTAGCCTATTTGCTATAAGATCTTCTACTACTCTCTCCCTGGTTTTCCTCCCCCCGACTGGGAGTGCTGGTTGATGGACGGGGGTTGTGGCGATTCAAAACAACCACTGAATTCTCTATTCTGAGATATTTCTTTGTAAGGTTGTAGAAGCGAGTGAGGGAAATATCGTCCTCAGATTGCGGTTTCTTCTATAGGTTTGTTTGCGGGCGAACTCCAGCAATAATGAAAGTTCGAACTGAATCCTCAGGTGTATTAACCACCTTATTCAACTCCCTATGGAACCTATCAATATAGGACTAGAGGGACTCATTCCTCTCCTATCGTATGTTGCTGAGGTAGCTCAACGGCATTGAGATCTTTCGATTGGCTTGGAAGTGTCTCAAGAATAACAAACTCATCTGTTGCCACGAGTTGATAGACCCTGGTGGAAGCGATTTGAACCAATGTTTAGCATGGGCAGTCAGAGTCACCACTAGGCAGCGACATTTCGTCAAGTTGGAAACTTGGTGAAGCTCTGTGAGGTCGTTAAACTCATAGAGATGATCTTGTACATCAGAATTCCCATCGAATGCTCTCATGTCGGGCATTCTAAACTTGACGGGAGAGGAGCAGTCAAAACTGTTGGAGAAAAGGGAGATGTCTTAGCGACCTGCCCTCGCTCATTTTTCTAAGCCCTAAGTTGATCTAGAGTTCACTGTAATTCCTCTATCTAAGGAAGCGGAGCCACTTGAGGATCACTTTTTGCAATCTGGGTGTGCTCCCCATAATTGCAATTAAGGAAAGATCGCAGATCGGACTCTTCCCTGCCTTGGCCAAAGCCTTCGGCATACCTTGGCCAAAGCCTTCGGCATACCTTGACCCATGCTGGCTGGAGCCCTGTGAAGGCATTGAATGGCTTGGGGAGTTCTCTCGACCTCTGTGGTGGTCAGAACCAACCCGCGGACGGTGGGTATTTCCCTCACGGTGGTAGTCGGAACCATCATTCTAGCGATAGTGGGAATCTCCTTGCCAAGCACTCTTGTGGGGGTGCCCTTGAGATGTGGCGTGAGATGGCTCACAATGCGACATACCGCCAAGCTACAAAGCTACAGGTATTCTCCTTATTTCGCTACCAGTATTTGCTAGCCCTTTAGAGCCTTTTGGCCCATACTCAGCCACCTGCTTGTTAGTGTATGCTCTAGGAACCAATTGTGTCGTCAGTTCCAAGGTATTATGTTTTGTATATATATGTTAATGTATATATTTTGTACATATATTTTTTATCTTATCAATAGAAGAAAGTATTCTTATTGCATATGTGGTTTATTGCTTCATTTATATATATATGTATTACATGTGAAATGTCCGGATGATACAAATCTTTAGAAGATCAAAATCATCAAAGTATTCCCTACATAAGTAATATTAATTAGGCAATAATATTATATAGCAGGCATGCTGAATGCCTCCATAGAATATCATGTGATGCCATTAGTGTGGGTGATTATAAAAGTTATATCGCTAGAGCATTAGGATAGATAAGCGGTTAGTGAACTGTTTATCGAATATGACCATTTATGATAAATCACATGGACATTTAAAATGTAGTCAATGATTCATCATAAGATCGTACTAGTGTATTATTAATCCTTAGACTTGAGATATCACGGATGGATTCTACATAAAAACATATGGTTCATATGGTGTATAAACACGAGGCTAATCATGTCATGTGTTAATAAGCCGATTTAACCATGTATTGTTTATGTGTGAGGACAAGTGATAGTCAAGATGGGACCCGTTGACTTGGTATGGATTGATATCAATTTCCTAGAAGAATGTCAAGATACGTTGGAAAAGGGAAATCTCCGATCGGGGTATATAAAATGTTACCTAAAAGGTTGTTTCATGGTGACACGTTCCATATGTATTGATTGTCAATTTGATATAAAATTAAGATAAGGATTTTGACATACCATGAGTCCATTCTTAATTGGGATTAGATAACGGAAGAATTTGATTAAACAACGCATATGATTATAAAATGGTTCGTTGGAGTATATCTTCATTGTGACTTAGGGGTTATAGAGCATTGCTAGATGCCTACCATAATCGGTGAGAGTTTTGTTCATAAAGAGTTATGACAAAACATATCGGAATAGACTATGATATTAGGCCCACAGCTAAGCCACACTGAACCTAAAAGGTCACACATAAAAACTAAGGAGAATGGAGAAATAGGAAAAGAGAGTTGATTATCCAAGGTTGGCTAGCACCTACCAAGGGTAATAAAGTTATTTATATTATTATCATTGAATTAGATTCAATGGAGGGTTATATTAGTTATTATGAATAATTTAAGAGTTAAATTGCTAATTGGAATTAAATGGAATTCCAATTCATAATTAATCATTTTCTTTATATTAAATTGAATTTAACAATGAGTTGTAATTGTAAACATATGAACATTTTAAGGGTTAAATTGTTATGTAAACAATTTAAGAGTTAAATTGTTAATCGTGATTAAATGTTAATCCAATGTTATTATTTAAAGAAGTTTAATAACTTTATAATAATTATGGAATTATTTACAACTCCAAAACAATTAT
The DNA here is from genome assembly GCF_008641045.1 of Pistacia vera. Classification (NCBI taxonomy): domain Eukaryota; kingdom Viridiplantae; phylum Streptophyta; class Magnoliopsida; order Sapindales; family Anacardiaceae; genus Pistacia; species Pistacia vera. Next base: position 8,127 of record NW_022196681.1, on the reverse strand, counting down.
GGAATTGTTTAAGAAAGTCCAAAACAATTATTGAATTGTTTACAAGGCTACATGAATAAAGAAAATGACATACCAATTTTAAGATAGAGATCAAAATTTCTAAGAACCCTAAATTTCTCTCTTGGCCTAATTCTTCTTTTATCTTAGTGTGGATACTCTTTTGTTTAATTTCTCTTGAAATTAAAAGTCTCCAAGATTGCTAAGGACTTAAGGTAACAAGTTATACCTTACTTGTTTTTCAATTTGATTGATTTTTTTTTGCAAAATATGAATATACATGTTATAGTATCACACGCATCATTCTCCATGCATTCCATCTTTCACTGCTTTCCCTTATCTTTACACGTTGTAGTGCGCGCAATATGAGCTTTTGCTCGTTTTTGCGCTTTAGTGCGAGCTATAGGCATTTTTGGAGACGACACCGTCTTATTAGAATTAGGCGGCACGACCTGATCGAAACAACCTTGCCTTTGGCTCATCATTTGGAGGTTGTTGTTAAACCTTTCCAGATAATCCATAATAGCCGAATCTAGTTGAGAGGTCGAGGGGTTGCCCACCGTAGTACTTTGGGGAGGTGGAGTTACTTCGGGAGGAGTAATCTTCTGTACTCGGGGGGTCTCCTTGTTATTGGTACTAGTACGCTCAGTTTTAAGACCTTGAGCCATAAGTTCGTAGATATAACTAATTGATTAGAATACTAGATGAAGAGCTGATGTGAAATCGAGCCCTCCTTCTAGCGCCAAACTGTTGATGCTTAATTTTGATACCAACGACCTCGCACGTGCAAAGTGCTAAGTTGGCCTTAGAAATTACACGTGATATGATTTTAGAGTTGGGACAAGGTTGGACAATACTATTGAATGCAAAGACTGAATAATAAATAAGACAGAGGATTTTTATAGTGGTTCGGATGCTTAAAGCGATTCATATGTCCACTGTTTCTTTTATATATAAGTATTATAAGAGTTCGTGTTTAGCGAACAACGAACAGATGTACAATGACTGAATACAGAGAATATCAAGTCAATCTCTTTCCCGTAGGTTGTCTTTGCTGTTGAATATTGTGAAAATCAGAGAATGATCGATCTCGATTTTGTGAGGGGGAGTCCTCTATTTATAGCTGTTGAATTTAAGGTAATGATTACAAATTGCAAGTGGTTAGGTGTCGTGCAATTCCTTCCTTGCTTCCCATTGACTGATAACTTAGGAAATATCCTAAAATTATCTAGGGTTTGGACAGGTTTGCGGGCCCCATTTACTTGTAGACAAAACCTAAATCTGTTGGGTTGGTGATAGCTGTATCCTATCTGTCTTGGGACGACGTGGTAGCTCCTGAACGGCACAAAACTTTCTTGAACTCTGATTGGTGCTCGCCGATGTAAGCTTACATCAGTCCTTATTTTTTAGGCATAACACCACTAAACAGTTTGCTTATCCAGGTGGTTCAACTGACTAAGCATAAAGACGTTGCAGCCTTTTCCATTCCAACAATGAGGTTGTTACTTGATCTTCCTTGTTGATCTTCAGGAACTACCAGGTTTGGTAATTGACATTGGAGAACAATCATCATCAACCTCAAGATCCTACATCATTAGGCCTTTCCGTATTTATTTATTTGTTTAACCATATCACCCGAGGTTGCTGCTCACATCCAGTTGCACAATCAGTTCCAAATATATTAACTAACCTCTTATAAGGATATGGGGCATGACTTGTTTCTCCATTTTTTAGTCTCCATGTGGGACTGCAATATTTCCACAAGTTTAAGAATATTTAATAAATTATTAAGTAAAGAGATTGTAACTAAATTTACATCCCAAACATAATCACTATCAACGATCGACCACACTTGAAACTAGAATAATAACCGATATATCAAAACCAAAAAGAAACATGAGGAAAGCAACTAATTCATTAAAAAGTAATCACAATCCATAAGTTAATAACAAGATAACGTTGAGAAAAGATTATTGAACACTTGAAACTCTAAACTAATAACAATTAATAATATGCCAAATCCTAAATTCTATGAACCCATCTTCCCACGCCATTCATTAAACATGTTCTCTGCCAAATCATTCCTCCAATTTGTCCACTCATCAGAAGATTCAATTGTGCCTATGGTATCCTCATTGTTAGTTTCATTGTTCAATAACTTCATTCTCTAATGGGTCTACTCTTCTAATAAGATCATGCGGTAGACAACACACAATAATTAATATTATGCGGCATTGTGTGTTTGTTGGATAAAAAGATGGACTACGTAGAATAGCCCATTGATTCTTAAGTAAACCAAAACATCACTCAATAACATTCCTTGCAGATGAATGTTTCATATTGAAAAATTCCTTTTTGTTTCCAGGTGCACATCCATCTTTCCAATCTGATAAGTGAAATCTCGTTCCTCTATACAGTGCAAAGAATTCCTCAACATTTTTATATTTTGCATTTATAAGCGGGGAGTAGACAGGATTTTTCGTGGGTTCAAAATATTTAAATTGATAAATTTACAATAAAATTTTATAAGATCAATATGAAATTAAATGGGTTTAAAATGCAAATATTACATAATATGAGACATTTTAAAAAAAAAAAATTTAAGTGGATTCAATATGAATTTAAATAATATCAAAATTGTAAATATCATAAAAGAATTTTTTTTTTTTTTTTAATAAATGAAGAGGAAAAAATTTAGCACTTAATGACAAGGGGAAAAAGAAATTAGGTTAAAGTGATGTTTAAACCTACCGCTTGGAACTGTCAAGCCAATTGGTTTACTGGCGTAAAGTCTGGTGCTTACATGGGTTTGTTGGGTATGGGTTTTTGTTACTGTAATATTTTTAAAAGATTTTAATTTTTTTGTTTTAATTTCCTTTTTGTGTAACGTGATTTAAGATTCCGATCATGACGATGGCCTTGTCTTCTGTATATATGGCAATTGTCGTGCAATTTACAACTATTTGGCAGTGGCCGTGCAATTTGTGTGCAAGCTAGACACGGTGCACTCGTTTCACTATTTTGATACCTTTTAGAATAATATTTTGAAAAAAATAAAATTGGATGGGTATTACGATGTATGATTTGAAAATTAACAAAAATACCCTCCTATGTTTGTTTATTTAATAAAATATTGAAAATTAACAAAAACACCCCTACCCACCCATTAAATACCGACAGCCAGTCACCTGTTAGGAAACGATCATACATGGCAGCAGAAAAACGAAATTTATTTATATCATAGATCGTTCCTTAGAACTAAGATCAGGGCACAAATTTATAGTTTATACATAATTTTAGAATCTGCAGAATTTCAGTTTAGAGTTTAAGAAATCATATGCACGTTTGGAGGCTCCTCCAATCTTGTCTCTGAACGTATTTTACTACCGACCCAAGAATAGGATCGAACGAATATAGTCCACACGAAGATAACCCCAAGGAACTAAAAAGGGATTTACTAGATCCTCTTTAGCCTTTAAGAACTAAGAAGAAATTAATCAAAAAAATTTCCCAAACCAAAGGAATCTGGCGTGGGAGAGAATGAAAAGGGGGCTGGAGTTTTTTGTTTTGAATGAAATAATAAATCTCTCTTTTATTTCACAAAGTGTTGCACTTATATAGTGCAATACTATATCCTATTCCATCATGGAATAGACTTGGGCACCAACCTAAACAACCCTTTGTATCCAAACAGTCTCTTTAAGATATTTTATTTTAATTATCATTATCTTAATTCAATTCAATTAATATATATAATATATTAACATTTAACAATAATGATAATTTGTTTCAATATATGCGAACACATATTTAAACGTAATCTCATTTATTTAATTTTAATATCAAATTAAATAAAGGCTACGATCTCAACAAATTTAATTGCATTGTGAAATTACCAAAATACTATTTCGCCTAAAAAGATGAAAAACGCCGTTCTTGTAAACTGGTTCTTAAATTATCTTCTATGTGTGTGACCCGCAGGCTCCTTATCATACCGGTAGTGTGTAGCATCACGATTAACACCAATTAATCGTCTCACTACACACAGACCAAGATTGACCCCTAGCAAGGCATCATGGCCACCCGATAGATTCACATTCAGCGAAGCAGCTACCTGTCAACGATATGGTTACCGTACAATCCGATCCTTTCATCATTCGTTATCTCGATGAGTCCGGGGCATAGAAATAGTGTCAACCTCGGTTACTCTCGATATTATGTATTCAGTTACTGGACCAATAACCTGTATTATAAACTGGATAGAGCAACAACTCAATCCCACTGTGGCCACAATTTTAGTGTCATTGCCATTTACTGAATTGCGCCGTGAGATAACCTTCCCCCGTACCCGGGAGTGATGAATCCTCTGTCGATCCACCATAGTCTTGATACACTCCTTGATGCAGCCAATCACTACCGTATTGACATCTCTAAATAAAACTGCGTTAAACTAGTGTCAAACTATACTAATGGGTGCACAAGGCGCTCTGGTGATCTCAAGTCTAAGGATCACATGCACCACCATTCATTAGAGGATTTGTTCCATAGACACTGGGGTTACCATCCATATGAAATCCTCTGATGGGTCAGTCTAGTGAACTTGCCTACAGCAAGCACCCATGTGTTACACCAGGTTGTCACCAAACAACCTTGACAAGTGAGATCAATCACTGCCTTTCGACAGGGTCGTTCAATACTATGATAGCCTTACCATATTATTTGTGCCCTTACTTCAGAATAATACTGGGGCTATGGAAGTTTCTAGAATGGTCACCATATGTGCTCATAGGGTTCTCACCATTAAGATTTGAAACACTTGATACCCTCGTCACGGTTCTACCATTCTAAGGACATATATCAATACATACAATGATGATTTACGCGATATAGAATAAAATGCATTTTTATTGATCAATGAACATTATTACAAAGAGTCAATTTTACAATAATTGATTGGCTCTAGAGCATCTACTCTAACACCACCACCGCTGGAGGGTGGTCGGAGTCGCCTTATCGGCGCACGACCGATTGGATCTGGTTGGTTGTGCGCCGATATGACATTTTTCAGCCAGATCCACGGTAGATCTAGTCGGAAAAGGCCAGATCTACGGCTAGATCTGACCATATTTGGTCATCAAAGACGGCCATATCTTGGCTGTCGTTGATGATTGGCTACGGCCAAAGATCTAGCCGGCTTTTTCCTGCGAGATCCATCGTGGATCTGGCTAGAAAAGGCTAGATTGATGCACTACTAGTCAGATTCAGCTGGTAGTGCACCATTATACTAGATTCCGGCTAACTTCTGATAGTGGTGGCCGGAATCTGGCAATGTGGGTTGTTAGGGTGTTTTTGTCAATTTCTAAATTTTTTTTTTTTTTTTTTTTTTGTGGGGTGTTTAGTTAAATTAACAAATTTAAAGAGTTTAGAAAATTGAATACAATTTAAGGTTTAAAAGAGTTAAATAATATAGAATATATTTTGAGATAGAAAATAAATTGTATTTTTGAGAATATGTAATAGAGAGTAAAAATTGTGAAACAAGGCCTAAGATTTTTGTCGGACAAATTCTTTAATTTCTTTTTTAAACTCTTTGCAGTCAAATTTAGCTCAGTTTCAGTCGGAGGGTATTATTGTCTTTGTATAAACTCTGAGAGTAAAGATTCCATTAATGACTTGTGAGCTTTAGGCGTTTATATCCTAGCATTTAAACAACCCGATCTTGACCAAAGTTGAAAAAAACTCCTCTCTCTTCCATGGTGAAACCAATAAACTTCCAAACAAAACCCACCTATATATTTGTTTTGATTTCTTTTTATTCTGCATTGTGATATTAGTTTGTGATTTTAGAGGGGATGGTGCTTACTTAACTATGTTCAATTATTTCAGGAGTGTCAGTGTTAATTTCAAGAACCAGTGGTGAGGTGCACTATTTTGTCCATAATCATCTACTTGGAAACAAAAAGCAACACACCAGCCACTGCAAATTTTGCAGCTTCAGTAGAGACCAAACTATTATTGTCGTTGCGTCTACATTTGCCAAAGATGGATTTGGCTATTCCTTTACACGCTTTTATTCCTTCGGTAAACTCGGTAAGTACTTAGTCTTTTTTAACACAAGTTAATCATTCAGTAAATCCAAATTTATTTCAAGAACTCATTTGTGTATTGTACGCAGGTTGCTGTTTTAGTTACATATTTTTTGTACTTGGCAATTGCTGGATCTATTTTACCTGGTAAAGTTGTTAACGGGGTTGTATTACAAGATGGCACTCGACTTCATTATCGATGCAATGGTTTGTTTTAATAAGTTGTTTGCTTACTCATTTGCTCAAGTTCTTTAGAATTTTGATGTGTTATGTTTTGGATTTTTAAATGTTTCAAATGGGTTAACTGTTTTGTAATAGGTTTGTTGTTGCTTGTATTGTTGGTTGCGCTACTTGGAATTGGTGCCCAGATGGATTTCATATCACCTACTGTAAGTACTTGCTTCTCCGTGTTTATCCACTGGCTTGTAATTATATAATCGTCTTCAATTCCTAAAATTACTTATGGCTCTGTGTGTTTTATTATCTTATAATTTGTAAATAGGATAGTATGATGTTGAATAAACATTTAGATAGTGTATCTGGCTTGAAATACAGATTTTTAAATGTTGTATGCTGTGTCATGAGTATTTTTGAAACTCAGAGTAGGTGTTGTCGGGTGAAATGGTAAAAGTTTCAAAGTGATAAACTTAAGATTATAGGTTCAAATTTGTAAGTATAAATGAAATGTTTGGACAGTCCTCATTGGACTGGACTTTTGATGGTGCATATTTTTGTCCTTTTTCTAATTAAATTAGGTTTATTGTATTATTTGTCATTTATGTGAACTTGAAATGCATTCTAGAAAGTTCAATAGGCAACAATTACATCTTTGATTGTTTACTTCAGTTGATTATGTGCATAATTGTGTATGTGCAGACATGTGCTCTAATTTATGATGATCTTGTAGGTGATATCAGATAGAGGACTTGAGCTGCTATCAACAACTTTAATGTTTTGTTTTCTTGTAAGTGATGTAGTTTCTTCTTTGGTGCCTGGAAAGTTTGGTATGTGGTTGTCTGTTTTGTAGTTGTTGAATGAAATATACTTATGCATTTAATTGGTAAACATTATTCTTGAGTGCATGCATGCTCTTATGTGTCAGCATCTTTCTTCAAGTTACCTTATCATAACTTATAGCATTATATGTTATGAACTTCGTTGAAGGTTGAATTTGCATTCCGACTCAAATCATTTAATTATAATTTGGGGTGTCTCCGTAGAGCCACAACCTCAACCGTGTAGATTGTAACATATGAAGATTAATTCGTGCTTTGCTAAAATGAGTTGATTGAGAAAGTTCTGCTGGTACTTAAAAGATGCTGAGTGCCTAGGGGTGTTCAAAAAAATTCAAAAACCGAACCGAACCGAGAAACCAGTTCGGTTACGGTTCAAAGAATTCAAAAAACTGGATTTTAGGTTTGGTTTCCGGTTTGGGTGAAAATGCAAACCGGTTAACCAAAACCGGTTTACTAATATATATATATATTATTTATATTAAATTAAAAAAAAATAATAATCTTAATGGATATTATATATTAAAATAAAATAAAAAATTAAATTTATTTGTATCAAATTTTAATGTATTGTTAGTTGTGGTCAATGGATATGTATGAATGTTTAATTTTTATTTGGATATGTGTTGTTGATGTTTACAATTTAATTCAGGAAAAAAAAAAGTTTAATCCAATTTAAGGGGAAAACCGGTTAACCAGTTTTTTCAAAGCGGTTAACCGGGTTTTCGGTTGACCCAAAAACCGGTTTTCTTGAACCGAAAAACCGGTTCGGTTCAAAAAAGCAGTTAACCGGTTCGGTTTATCGCTTTTGAACACCCCTAGAGTGCCTCATTGATCTTTAAAGAGACATGAGAAGAAATGACTTCAGTATAGACCATCAAATTTTCATTTCTTTTGTTTACTGTCTTTTATCTATTTCAACCTTGGCGAGACCATGACCTCCATTGTTGTTTGCAATCATGTTGATTAATTGATTACTAAGAGGGAAAAGTATTCTTTCTTGACTTTTTAGATGCATACATCATGCAGTA